>NC_135864.1:22006857-22246857 GCF_031162955.1 Sander vitreus | reverse complement strand
CACCTTTGTAGAGTATGTATATTAAAGCCACACTGCTATAACAGATTATTATGGAATTATTGTCCTTATTACCAAGGTTACGGTGATTATTGGCATATCCATCCAGACACGGTGGTGGCTGCAGAGATAGAGCAGGAGTGCTTTTTGTTTAAGAGCTGTAGCTCTGTACTGCAGCAGAACTGACACCCCCGTGGCATCCATCTGCCTTCAGCCAGATCCTCACAATCACTCAAAAGGCAGCAGCCCACCATTTTATCATGTACAACACAGAATCTTCTCGCATGCATAAGCAGAGGGGTTTGTGTTTTTTTTTATGAGGGGAAAGGGGTGTCCAAGACCCCGAGCAAACACTTCCAATTAAGGGTGATTTAAGAAAAATGTTAAACTTCAAAAGATTTGTTGAACTACTTAATCACACATTATCTGTTTCAACCCACTTTTCAAAAGATTAAGCTAGAAGGGTATGGAGAGAAAATAAACACTGGTTCCATCCTGATCTTCTAGACTTGAGTGGGCCAGATTGATATACAACAGTTAGTGAAATCAAAGAAGCCCACACACACATTTAGAATAAACAGAGAGAAATCATGTTACATCAGGCAGCTGTAAGTTGCGTTTTATCCTGTAAATGTTTCTACATTTGATCTGAAAGGGGGAAGAAAAATGTCTGTTTTCCCACATTGCTTGAGGCTCTTATTCACTGATTATACCTACAGCACTGAAAAGAATAAGCCTCGCCTATGGAAACTCATCCATTTCAACTGAGAGAAGTCAATAAGACTGACTTCAGTCACTGCAGTACAGATGCACTGTGCTCCTCCTCTGGATCTATTCGACTTGCACAATCATGACACCTACATTCAAATGATTGTGTTGCGTTTCTCTTTTTTCAAAACAAGCCCTGTGTTTAAAAATACATAAAAATGACAGGCTTTGAAAACAGGTGCAGTCAGATCAGGTAGTGTTTTGAAGAGGGAGCATGTGGGTGAAAGCAACATGTGAGCATGGCAGATGATCATAAGGTGCTGTTACTGAACGAGCTCCATATATAGCAAATATATATCTATATTCTACAGACAGACTCAGTGAAGCAGGAACAGCTTTGGTGTACTGCAGAATATTAATGCTACTCATCTTTCAACTTATGTGCATTGCAATTCAAGACACTTTTTTTTTTTGTTAGGCTGAGTGTGTCTGTATATGGCCTGGTAAACCCCACCCAAATCATGTCTATGCTGTGTATCTGAATGATACTGCTACAACCAGAAACAACTGTAGTGGTCAAATGCAGACAGAAATGTACAAAAGTATCAAGTGAACCCAGTCATATGATCAGAAATCGTGTCGCGAAGATCATGAACGAAGATGACAAGCTGTGAGGGCGACTTACTGTATAATGGAATCCAAAAGTATTTCTTTTGATAATTAACAACAAAAGGGCGACATGAGTACAAATTGTAAACTTGAGAAAGAACAAATAATCAGAATATTTTCTCAGCCTGGAAACAATAACAACATAGCAAATTATTTAAATGCCATCATGTTAGACTTGTTGTTAGCTTGTTATCAATAATCTAGTCAACGTTAAAGCAGCATTCATGTTATGTTGAGGCTTTTGCTAATATCGAAAAGGTAACAGCGTGTTTTTACTATTCTATTTAAAAACCAGTCCAAACAAAAGACACAACATTAAATTAAAGATAAAAGCGATATTATAACATTTTTAATTTGTGTTTGACTTCTCATTTCAACTGGCATTTCCCACATAAAAAGGGACAATAAATTCACATTTTGGCTAACTAGAAATGCTATTTCTTTCTTCTTGGCATTCCTAATAAAATCACAATTGTAGCCAGACAGAGAAAACCTTGGCAGTTCGCTTGTGGCCAGCTGATATTATTTGGTCAACAATAAGAAGCTATTTCGCAGTTGACTGTCAGAGGTAAAACTGGTGCCTGGTAAAGTCAAACAATGAACCCAGAAGAAAAAGGTGTGCCTATGAAAGGATAGGAAATAAAGGATGAATAAAGGACATCTATAAACAGACAAATATTCTTATTTCAATATGCAGAGGACAGAAATATAAGACAAGTGTGGTAACATAAGTCAAGTAAAAAAGGCCCAAAACCAGCAATCCCATGTGCCTTAGGGATGCTCAGAGATAAACAATCTCAACTATCATTAAACTCATTTCCCTGTAAAGCATAGTCCTACGATCCTAACCACACCAGGCCATCCCATGTAATACAATACAACATCCTTCAGTAAATCAACAGATAATACATTCACTGCAGGGCAAACAGGGTGACTTTCGAGGAACTGTCAGTGTTTTCTGCATTAAGTTAGTCCATCTAAAATTCAACAGACATGGATGGAAAAAATAGATATGCTTTTAACCGGTGGCAGAAAGCATATCTTTTCGGCCAGGCCCTGAGGTATTGTGGGGCGGGGTGCAGAAATTCCATGTAAAGATCAGGAAGGAGACAAAACTATCACAGGAAATTAATGGCACTTCTTACATTTTGAGTTAGAATTGAAATCCCCTGAAATGGTTTGAAGTTGCAGATTTGACCAGCCAGTGTTCAGAGTCTTTTCAGTGGTCATAAAAAGGTCACCATGGAGAGAAAAACAACACACAGAGGAATCAATGTATTTGTTAGCCGACTGGCCAGCCACCCACGATTCCCTACAGCAGGAAGTGGGGACAAGCATGTTGTAGGCGGAGATGTTCAACCCCTCACTGAGTGGACAGAGGCTCGGTGACAATGTAACGCTTGACTTACTGTCTTTTTTGTTTGTTTCATCCGTGGCTTCCAATCTCCCAGTTGACAGGCGTTCTTGTGCAACTGCGCCCCACACATACACTTTGTCCAAAGAACAAAATCAGAAAAAGGAAAAAAAAGAAAGAATCTAACTATGAAGTAGGCAGGACCGTCCTCTGTATATTTGGGTTAAAATCCCAGCTGAGTGGTAGACAAAGTGTTGACTGTTTGGTTTGTGTGGGATATTCTTTTCCTCATTCAAGTGTCACTGATAAACAGGAAAGTAAACTCTTTGTGTCTGCACGTATGCAAGTGTGAGAGTGTGAATGTGCTGCTTAGCTCAACGGCAAAGAAGACAAAAGTTAGGTTGTCGGCTCTCCGTCCTCAGCCGGGCGGGACTCTTTGTGTGCTGTGTTGACCTGGCTGGGCCTAAGGGGCGGGTCTCCCTCACTTCACCTCTCCTATCACCAGTTGGCTTTGACAGCTTTGACATCACTCACTAGGTTTTGAGCAAGGCAGATACCAAAAATCTGCAGAGGATCACACAGGTTAGAGAAAATGAGATCATTATAGTTTATAGTTAGTTACAAAAAGAGCAGACTGCTGTATTGCAGGGGTTTGCTTGATGTTACCCGTTGTCACCATGAGATGGCAGTGATACCAGATATCCAGACCATATTCAGAACCCAGACATATTGCTACTTTTAGGTTAACACCTCACTTCAAATGCAATAGGTTTCCTCATGTAAATGTTTGCAAGAAAAAAACATCTACAAAAAAGGGATATCTTACCTGCAAAAGTGCAATACCAACAAAGATTCCAGCTACAATGATCAGGTTGTCCTGAAGCCATTTCTCAAACTGTCCCACACAGCCCTTGGTATAGATATATTTCTGCCGGTCCAGGTCCTTTTTTTAAAACAGAAAAAAAAGATTAGACGTAAATTAAAATGAAGAGTGAATACATTGTTTCTTAAAACCACATTAGAATGATCAAATCCCAGAAAGGACATTGGCCTTTTGCACGATTTAAACAAACATCTGAACTCTTACCTATGACTAATGCTGAACAAAGCAAACAACACAGATTTTTTGCATTTTGCCCAGTGACTCGTTCACTGCTGAAGAGGGCATGAGGAGAGCGTGATGGCTGAGTCAATCGTAGATTACAGTGCGTCAGTGTCTGGACATCATGGAGAATATCAAGGCAGTGTATTCAGTTTCTCTAAGGACCCTGTCAGGGCTGAACAAACAGGCAGAAGCTGTTTCCTGTTACCGGACAGCTGGCTGTTTGTGTTGTTAGATTCAAACGATGATGTACATGGTCTATTCAGAGATGGACATAAAATGGTGTAATTTAGAGCTGCAAGGGGACTACAATGGGGAGAGGGAATGGGTGTGAACAGGACCCTATACAATGCTCTCTTTGTTACTCTTCAAGACAAGTCAACCAGACAAACCCTTTGTTCTCTTCGCAAAACCTGAAAGCTAGCTGTCAACCAATCGGAGGTAAAGGGAGCCCCTTGGCAGCCAATAATAAAGCAGGAAACGCAATGTTGTTCTGGCTGTGAACTTCCTCTAAAGCTATTTCAGCACCTCTGCCTTTTTTGTGCTGCTGTCCTCCCCATGTCTCTTCCTCTTCTCCAGCATGCACGCCATAAACAAGCTGGATAGAAACTTACTGCACATCCCTGATAGTTTCAGCAAAATGTCAAGGCCAGGGCGTTAGCAGAAGCTAAAAATGAGCACACAGAAAAAATGAATTCATACCAACTCAGTGGCAGGTGGTTCACTGTATTGCAGTGCGCCTAGCAACAGCAATCTTTCCGACTGCAGTGCAGTGAGTTGTAACCACCACACCCACACACAGAGGAAAAGGGAACGGACTGGCATAACCCACTGAGTCACCAATTACAGAGTGTAGTAAGGCTGCTCTCTAGGCTATAACTGGAGTCTAATTATCCCTGTTAGAAGAACAATCTGTTATTAAGGCAAGAAGCACGAAGAGGAGCCTGTGTGCGACTTAACCCTACACATTCTCTGTGTCTGCTGCATTGGCCAAATGTTTCTAGGTACACTTCTATTTTGTATGTTTTTAAAAAAAGGAAACTTTTCCACATCCTTATCAAGAATATAAGTAAAGATGCTTTCAATGTCATTTTATTTAAACCGTTAATCCATTTTTACTGGGGGTTTGAGACAAGCAATCAAGCCTAAAACAAATTAACCTGATCGCCACTCCACCCTCCACGAATGCTTAGACCGTTTCAATCAAACAGGCTTGCAGCTTGTCAATCAGCTCGCCCTCAGAAGTAATTCCACTCAGCAGCTTCACCGTCATTTTAAGGCTGACACTGCCTGCCAATCACGTTCCACTACTGCCACTGACTGTACTGTGAATTAGGTTTTGGTTCTGTTTAACTGCTATCATTTTTAAAAAGACTTTTTAAATCTTGATTTATTTGAAAAATAACACGATAGAGCTAGGTCTTAGAGAATAAGAATAACTGGAGAGCGAAGTAAAACCAATATAGGTTTAAGTATATAGAGAGCCCTAGAGATCTACAGAAGTGTTATAGTGCATTTCATTTGTACTCGGAAGTCGGATTTTCCGAGGTCAAAGTCGGAAACGCCCCCTGACCTCGGTTTTCTGAGCTTGGAACTCGGACAATCACAGAGTACCCCGAGCTAAATATCCAACTTGGCTGCTTGCCTAGTGCAGCTACAGTAATGAAAGCTGTAGTAACATACAAATATAAGCACTTCTGTCCCGTTTGTGTCTCACTAAATCAGTCGTACACGCAGTCCTGTCCAACTTCTCTCTGTGGACCTGTTGTTACGCTGTTGGTATGCACAAAAAAACAGCGTAATGCGTTGTTATAAACAGGTATTGCTAACAATGGCGAACCTGGCTAGAGCTAACCCCACAAAGAAAAATCAGACTTGTAAATGGAACGCATTCAACTCGGGTGTGACGTCATTCCCAGCTTCGGCTTCTGAGTTCCGAGGTAAATGGAACGCACTATTAGAGACCAGAGATACAAACCCCTTGAAGCCGAACATCATAACCACACTGCGTGTTGATGACATCCTCCTGTAAGAACAATACAAAAATGTGAGAATCCTCTCCATTTCAACAACTGCTCACAGTGTTTGACATGTCGGAGTGACGAGAGGAGAAATAAATTAAGAACTGCCTGCTTCATAAAGTAACCTCATAACAATGTGTTGATAAGACAATGGGTCAACTGAGTATGGCTCCAGAAAAATGTTTACAATAATTATAGAGCTATATATTGGAGTCATTATTTGTCTGAAAAAGCCAAAATACTCTTTTGTACTCCATCATGTCCATTTTTCCGACTATTTTCTAAATTCAATTCTACAAGCCTTCAAAATGAATTAGAATGCTAAAAGAAATAAAAAAGTAGTTTAGGGCTACAATTTAGGTTTCTTTTCATTATCGGTTAATCCGCAGATTATTTTCTCGATTCATCTTTTTGTCTATACAATGCCAGAAAATAGTGAAAAATATATTTTTAAAAAACTACTCAAACTATTATTTGATTATCAAGATAGTTGCCAATTAATTTTCTGTTGATCGACTAATCCTTACCGCTCTAGATTATGAATTCAAATAATGATATATAATTATGCCCGATTAATCATGCATTACTATGGTTGAATGACTCACTGCAGGGTCTTTGACACAGCAGGAGAAGGGGACTCCACAGCGTTCCCTACTGGGGTTCAGGTCAGTGCAGTTGAAGTAGATGTTCAGGTTCCAGTCGTCGGGCCCGTGAGCTCCACAGCATGACCACTGAGACATCAGCAACAACAGGCAGAGATTAGGCAGCCAACTCCTGTTAACGGACAGATTTATTTTCTCTGATCTGGTCTTGAAACCTAGCTCAGGTCAGCCTGGGTGGGTAGCCAGCTTACTGTGGTGGGTAGAGACTACAGATAGTGAGACACAAATGGCGAGACAACAGCAGATCTAATCGCCTTTACAGTACGCCATGACAGAGCCCAGTGTTTACACCCGGGAGCCAATTATCTAAACTGTCTCATTCATGTAATTGGATAATCATTTGAGGGAAATACAATCACATTAATCACAAGATTTAATCCACAATTGCAGTGGCTGACTCGGTCTCCTCTCTGCCCAGAATTTAGCTAAGCTGATTGAAACTCATATAAACAACAACCTTTCTAAAGAAGGGAGTGACTCCTTCCAGCTAAGAAACGTTTTACTGTTATTGACACACAAGTTATAGCCAGTAGGTGTGGACTCACATATTCCTGGGCAAAGTCAATGAGATTCTGCAAGTCTATGTCATCGCGGTAGGCCTTGACATTGTTGTTGATAAAAAAGTTGAGCTGGTCTTTGATCCAGTCCTTAAAGACGAAGGCAAGGATCCCCGCAGTGAGCTCCAAGAAGAAGATCAAACCCAGGAACACAGAAAACTGGAAAGTACACAACACACACAAACATGAAACACACAAGCACTTAAACAATAAATCTGTCCCTTCAAATCAGGGGATCTGGGTGTGCCAAAGAGAATCCTGTTTTCTAAAGGATCAGAACACTAATAACGTTCTTCTTCATTCAAGCATTTCTTGTAAAATAATGAAAAAGCAACAACTCTGATGTAATGTCCCTGTGCAGGTCTGGTTGTAGGGTCTGTCCTGATTTGCTGAGTGAGAGTGTGGCAACAAAAACCGCAGTCCCAGAGGTGCCATTATATTTTCCCTTTACAGTAAATGTAGGAGGAGACGGGGCTAATGATAAATGCACAAAAGCCACATTAGCTCCTCGCTCTGACGCCTGACTTACTGCTGCTAATGGACATCGGCTGGACTTAATAGCTACTCAGAATCGCAGCCAGCAACAAGACAAGTTTGTCTCCGTCAGTCACATGTAGTTATCAATACAGCTGAACCCAAACAGATCAGTGTTTCTGATCACTGCTTTCTGATGAAACAGGACTGGTTTAGTGATGAGATAACACATATTTGTGCCATGCAACCAGCATTTGGCTTGGGTGAGACAAAGTGACACCTGCTGCTGTGACAGGCTCAGCTCTGGTGTGAACTGCAGAAATAGGGGGGTGTGAAGTGGATGAAATGGTGTCTGCGCTGGGTAAGTCGGGAGCTGGCTTACAAATTTGAGCAGGGAAGTGTTCTCTCTGAGTGCTCCAATACAGCCAGCAAAGCCCAGGATGAACATGACCCCTCCTACGACGATGAAGAGCCACACGGGGTCGAATCCCCCTAAGTCTGTAATGGTTGACAGATTGGCCAGCACGCCCTGAGGGAAAGGAAAAAAGACAAAAGAGAGTGGTTAAAATTCTGACTATAATACGTCCAAAATCAAACCTTACTATGTCTATTACAAGGTCCCATCAAAATCACTCTCTCTTCAAAAACACAGTTAACCTTGAAAGGAGATTGTGGTATCAAAAAGAAATAGTGAGAATTTAACTAATCACACAGCCAAGAGACCAGCTGGGGTTGCCATGTTCAGAGATGCAGAAGCACAGCATAACAATCTATTAAAAGGCAATACTGTTATTTGATTAGAATGGCATCTATCAAGTCTGTTGCTTCCTAAATACAATAACAGAGCCCCAGAGGGTTTTTTGATCAATTTATCTACAACACAATTTCACTCTCTGGCAGATCTCAGTCCAACCTATGAAACTAGTAACACTTATCAGAAGAGGCACAGTTCAGAGCCTTCAGCAAACATTCACAAACGGACATCTGTCCTTCCTCTCTGCACATCCTGCCCTCACAGCCTCTGGGTCACAGTGCATCCAACATTTTTTCCTGTCAGTCTCTGGTCTACATCATGCCTGCCTCTCATTCACACAATTATCGTGTATAACTTTATGTTTACCTTGGTTGTCCTTGTTTTTAGCCGTATGTCTATTTCTGTGCATGTACTTTGAGAGCAACAAAAAGCCAGGAGTCAAATTCCTTGTAAGTGTGTCACACTTACTTGGCCATTAAAACTGATTCTGAAATGACACCCTGACGTCAAAGAATGGGCTCCCTGGACGATGAGTCAATGTCACAGGGTAGCACATTAGGAGGTGCAGTTTTGTGTGTAAAAGCAAGTGTTCATATATAACGTGTGTTCCGTGTTCATACATTTGATCCCACCAGGGTAAATGTGGGCGCCTGCTCTTTCAGTTCTGACATCCTGTTTGCATGTCACATAGAGTGCACATGTCAAACACTCGCAGCTAAAGCCCAAGAAGCTGAAATCTCATACTGTTTAAGTTAAGCTTCAACTGCACTGACCTAAGGGACAGCGATAGGATAGAGGCATAACTGCATTCTTGTGTTTTTATGGCACTCAAGCAGAATGAAGTGCCTTCATTTGAATTTAAGCATGAAGCCCAGAAACAATGTAGCCTGGCTGTTTTCTGGCTGAACGCAGTAGGCTAGAAACTAATCATCTTAGTCACCGAGACCCAAACTCACCATTATGCCTTTCCAGTACCCGCTATTCATCATTCGGCCTAATCCCTTTAAATTATTCATGCTGTTCCACCAAGGTACTCCGGTGCAGGCCTATTTGCACAAAGTTCATGACCAGACGTAACAAATCAGTACATGCTTCCATGCTGGTGCAGCATTTACTGAACAGACTGGTACAATTTCTAGCTAATTAATGAACAAATTGACTGTTAACTCAATTGGAAGGAGTTTTAAATGTGGCCATGACACATCAGAGGCTAATGGCAGCATCTGATCGCTCCTTATTTGTAGCTATGACTATGACTAGCTTCAACAGCCACAAATCACACATAAGCTGCAGCAACATCATTTATTTCCTAAGAGTCAAGCATGACATGTTTACCAGGACTATTATCATGCAATATGCCTTTAAGTGCTACAAAGCATTACAGGAATAGTGCCTCTATTTTTCACGCCACTTCTCTTAAAAGCCCTGTTTTCATCTAATCTCTCGCCTGCAAATTGTACTTCCATCTTATTCCCTCAAGAATATGGAGAAGAATTTTAGCTATGCTGTTGTACTTCAACAGTATGCGTTTGTGTGCATGTGTTTATACTTACCTTCTCCGCCCATGCCCACAGGCCTATGCCCAAGAATGCAGCTCCTAGTAACTGTAAAACAAAGCACAGAGGAGGCTTGACTGTCAGATGGAAAGCAACGGTGAAATAATGAAGACATTAAATACTTTGGACTTAATAAGCATCAACTAAAGTTAAAAGATACAACAACAGAAAAGTATGTATTATTATTTGTCACTTTCTCAGTGACAAATAATAGAACTGTCTATCAGAAAAATGTGGATGTGGTGTGTTCACTTTTGATTTACAGTTGCGTCTCCCTGAGAACATATTATGCACACAACCCAACAACAACCTGTCTGTTGTTAAACTCTGATTGATCCATAGTAATCCATGGTATCACCCTTTTCCAACAGCCTCACCCACATCAAACACACGAGAAGAGCACAGTCAAATCTCTCAGTGAACATAACCAGTTTTCTTCTAAAACAGGAAGATACATGTGTGTTCATGTAGAACACCATCATCATTTATAGGAAAAGCTAATTGAGAACATTGGCTTTAACAAAACGGACTTCTGAGAAGATGTCTGAACTTGCTGTGAACAGAGTGAATCATTACATCTGTAGATTATTGCAGGTAAGAGTCAGTGCACTGGGCTGCTTAAGAGGCTGGAGAATCTGATATCCTGAGAGTTAAGGAAAATCCCTTTGGCATTAGCCTCCCGTCCCAGTGAAGGACGGATGCAGGACTCACAGATTAAAATAAGAGAACTTTAAAAGAGAACTGGGTGACTGCTTGAGATGGCCACAGTACCGGACCACCCTATGTAAAGAAACAACATTTAAGAAAACAACAGTAAGGCTTCAGAATTATACTAACCAGAAAGCATATAGGTAAAGAAAATCATCATTTCTGGGTAGT
Organism: Sander vitreus; assembly: GCF_031162955.1. Lineage (NCBI taxonomy): Eukaryota > Metazoa > Chordata > Actinopteri > Perciformes > Percidae > Sander > Sander vitreus. The sequence continues at coordinate 22,236,124 of NC_135864.1, read as the reverse complement.
GTGGTTTTACTCCTATAATGTTATTGTCTACTCAACTGCTTAGCTGCCACAAAATGTCATTCCTTAGAGATTTGGGACGGTAATGAACTTAACTGAGGCGCACTATAATGGCAGAGCCTGAAATATAATAGCTCCATTGAAATTGGATTAAATCATATTGTTGAGAGGCTGATTAAATCTGGGGAAGCAGGTAAACTGATGGCAATCCGTCAGCACACATAACAAGAGCAACAATGTGACAGTATGCAACACAACAAAAGCAACTGTGAGCAGTTGCTGCAGGGTTGGCCTGCTAGTTACATAAAATGCTGTAGGGAAGGGTGTGGTGGTTTCAGATGGAAAGTGACCTGCAGGAAGAGTCAAGGTAAACATGTGGAGATCACGTAGGAGAGATTAGATTGACAGAGTAGGAGTACTGAACCATTTAGCCTCCGACTTTAAATCATCCACGTAGATTCAAAAGAGGGGACACAAACACACACAGAGAAAACAACTCTCACGTTACAGCCTGGAGACGTACTTCTACACAACTCCATCTAAAGTATAATGTTACACAACGGTTCTTTAGATATTCTGGATAATTACGAGTTGTGAATGCTTAATCACAATTAAATTATATAAACATTTAATAACTATTTTCATTTTAAACCAAAGAAAATCTGTAAAAGTTGCCAATATTCTTTGATTCTTAACTGGGGAAATTAGAATAGGGATATCATTTACACTGCGCTATGAAGACTAGCTTCAGACAGACTTGTGTTGATTAAATTGGATGGGTAATATCTGCTCACATAAACGTGTATTTCCTTAACAATGGTTAATATTATCTACCAATGATACAGTTGGGAAACATTTAAATTTGTCATAATTAGCCAGAGATCATTAAAAACAGCTTGAGCGGGAACATTACCAGAATCTAGTGACGGCGTCGAGTGCTTAAAAAATGATTGCTATAATGTGGGGAGAGCAGACATTTCTGGTGATACCAGAGTGGCAGAAATGCAACATATAGGGAACAAAGAGCACAGAATCCATACTGACTGATGGTAGGCTGTGTCATTACAGTAGTCCATGTTAATTATAGGTCCTTAAAATACATACACAACTACTTATGGCTAATGCAAACATTCAATTACAATTCAGTACATCTCTCCTGTGAACTATCCAATAAGGCAGAAAGAAAAATGATCCCTATTCACTCTGGTGCTTTTAAAATAAAAAATAAAAAACAGCCAGACACCAGAGAAGTACAAACCCAAATTCCAATGAAGTTGGGACGTTGTGTAAAACGTAAATAAAAACAGAATATAATGATTTGCAAATCCTTTCCAACCTATATTCAATTGAATACACTACAAAGACAAGATATTGATAAACTTTGTTTGTTTGTTTTTTTGCAAATATTCACTCATTTGATGCCTGTAACACGTTCCAAAAAGGCTGGGACAGTTGAGGAATAACAAACACCTGTTTGGAACATTCCACAGGTGATCAGGTTAATTGGAAACGAGTGTCATGACTGGGTATAAAAGGAGCATCCTCAAAAGGCTCAGTGGTTCACAAGCAAGGATGGGGCGAGGGTCACCACCTTGTGAACAATTGTGTGAGCAAATAGTCCAACAGTTTAAGAACAAGGTTTCTCAATGTACAATTGCAAGGAATTGAGGGATTTCATCATCTACAGTCCACAATACAAAAGATCTTTAGAATCTGGAGAAATCCCTGCAAGTAAGCAGCAAGGCCGAAAACCAACATTGAATGCCCGTGACCTTCGATCCCTCTGGCGGCACCGCATTAAAAACCAACATCATTATGTAAAGGATATTACCAAGTGGGCTCAGGAACACTTTGGAAAACCATCGTCAGTTAACACATCTACAAGTGCAAGTTAAAACTCTACCGTGCAAAGCGAAAGCCATCAACACCCAGAAATGTCCTCCGGGCCAAACGACGGCCGGTGAGTCAACATTTGCAAAGAAAACAATAAAGTTCATCAGTTTGAACATCAAATATCTTGTCTTTGTAGTGTATTCAATTGAATATAGGTTGAAAAGGATTTGCAAATCATTGTATTCTGTTTTTATTTACGTTTTACACAACGTCCCAACTTCATTGGAATTGGGGTTTGTACTTCTACATGTATTGTATGGCCAATTCTGTTATTAATTCCGGTCAAAAATACATAAAACAAGTTGCATTTCCCACTGCTACAACTTGAGGCAACCTTGAAGGCAGCATTAAGTGAGACAGCTATGGAGGTATCCATGCCTGGTACCTTGCCATTTTGGCTAACTATTTCTTCCACTATTTCGCAACGCGTTTCTCTCCCACTGAATAGCTCCATTAACTTTATTTATAAAACACACAATAATTGAGACCCTTTTTGGAAACTACTAAATAAGTAGAATGCAACACTCCTTTTTAGGGAGGCCAGACTGCTGAATAAAACTTCAAATTCACAACTAAAATGTAGTCAATTTAAGCACAAAAGAAAAATGAAGCTCAACTAAATGCATTTTCATTTTGATAACACTATTAAAAGAGACTAGACCTACCGTTACTTCAAAGTATCACTAAGCTGTGTTTTTTTATTTAGCCTAACACTATTTAACATGTAAGCATATTTGTACCGGTATTATGTCTTTTAAAGCCCTATCTGCAAACCAAACTTCCCTCACGAGACAAAAAGGTTTCGATCAAAGGGAACTTGACTGAATGAGTACATTGAAACTGAACTTAACCTGCCTTTGTACAGTGCTTGCGTTATTTCCTTGTATCAAACTTATCCCACAGTGTGGGTAGCCAGAGTCAAATGCAGGTCACTTGGTGGCATTGAAACACACTACCTCTGCTAAACTCTGTCAATGCCACCCTGAGACTAAAACGTTCTACAGATAATCAGTGCTTTTACGTGAGCAGTAAATCAAAAAACTAAAAGTGAAAATTAAACATAAAATGCTAATTTTACACGAGCTCCACATCATATGTATCGCCTTGTATCTCTCAGCAATTAAAACAGTAAAACCAAGAAAAGCACAGCATTTCATCTTTCTTCTTGCTTTGTTTATACTCCATTGCTTCTGTTTATTGGAGACAAGATGTTTTAAAAGACCATCAGGATTTGTTTCTTTAAATCTCACCTGCTCTAGTAAGTAATTTGTTTCCCTTACTTCTGTACATTTGTATCATTCTATCTAATCTATGTCCCTTTTATCCCTAAGCAAATAAACAAAGTCTGGAACTAGATGTCCCTGTATGCGCCTCGTAATTCAAATTAGGCTTTTCAGGTTATTTTTTTGTCAAGTGCTGCTGCAAGATGTGTGTGTCCCAGAGCGAGGGCTTCCTCTCCATGTGGACAGACAGAGATTATCAACACTTGAGAAGATGCCTCCCTAAGCCAGCTGATCCCATTAACCTCAACTAACTAGCAGACAAACCAAGCTCCACGCTGCCTGGACACACACAAATACACATATTAGTATAGACTTACTCAAGTGTGACTGCCCTTTCGCTGACTCCCTAAAAAGCTGACTCTCTAATGTGGCCGGCCGTGTGAACGCAGCCATTCTTGACGATATGATATCAATGGCGCTAGCAACAGGGTGAATAAAATGTGAAGCTTCCACATATTTTACATTCACACTTCTCAACACTTGATACTGCAAAATCAATGTATCAATTTGGCTGATTAATTACAACAGCATGTAACTAGAGATGCACCGATTACAATTTTCTAGGCCAATTCCGATTTTTCATTGAGTTTGACCTGCCGATACCGATTTCATTTTTTCTAACCACTTTACAGCACACACAAATATTTATTTTCTATCTTTATTATTTGTATCTTCTTCACACACGCTGAAGAATTTCCAAACAGCTGACATGTTGTAGGTTAATTCACAAGGTTTCCTACATGTGCGTTCCGTGTGCACGTGTGATGCTGATTTTGCGCGATGTTAATCATGAGGCGCCCGAGTGCATTTGTACAAAAGGCCGTCTATAAGCAGTGATTGTTAGAGTGCATGTCGGAGAATAGCGCGGACACGCGTTTCACACCGCGAGCGGGAGCAAAAGGAAAAAGAGACTGTCGCTATCCGGTTTAATTAGCCAGTGGAGATGGCGTGTGTGCGTCCTTGAGAACCGTAAGTCGTATAACTTATGTTGTCAGTTCATTGTTAGCTGGTGATTTCGTTGTTTGTGTTCTTCACCTGCTAGCTAGGTTGCACGTGGCTGTTGATTCGATATAATGGTGATTGTTGAACACCCTTGCTCACGTTTGTATTTTATGTGCATTATTTACATGCTACAGTTACACTGCATTAAGATAATGTAATTAATAGTGGGTTTATTGTTATTATTTGCTAGCCTATATATAATTCCTATGCATTGTGTATGGAAGCCTTTACAACGTTATTTATTTACAGCATTTGACCGGTATAAAATCAGCTCATTTCAGACTGACCGGTCGCCGGTCATGGCCGATCACGTGAAAATCGGCCAATTCCGGTCAATCGCTACATGTAACTAAAGGCAGTGACACACCAACCCGATAATTTTGGACCTCGGGGAGCCGACTGATCAGTCCGACTGCCTTTTCGGCCAACGGTCGGCCATCAGGTTAGTGTGTTAGGGGCTTAAAACAAGTTTCAGGGCCAGAATGTATCTGACTGGAATGGACTGCGGCCACTCAAGGCTGAGGCTATAATGGAAAGAAGGTTAGGTCCTGTTCAAAGTATTATCTTGTACTCAAATATATCAGATATTGTGTCGACCCAAATGAGACAGACTGTAGTTGACATGGAGTATCAGAACACATATCAAAATGAATCAGTGGAGTCAGAGTGGACTTTGACACCTTGTTCACATTTGATATTATCTGTGGGAAACGGCAAATACTCCTAAACAGAAAAACATACACATTTGTCATCAGACATGAGATTAGAAAAGAGGAAAATAGCTGTGGAGCCCTATGATTTCCACCATGCGGAAAACATGGAAATAATTGGATTTGATAAAAAATGGAATCAACTGTAAAACGTGGAATATCTTGGAATTTGCCACAATGTGGATGTACTGTAATTTTTTAAAATTAGGGTTTTCACTACTATTTATTTTTTCACAGCGGCTATAAATGAACAGAAAAAAATATATGCTTCCATGTTTTGGAGTAAAACAGAAAACATGGAATTTGAGAAAAAATAAAATGGAATCTGGAAAATATTAAAACGGATTTCACAGAGCCCTATAGCAGTTATTTGGTGCCTTGTCTTGGATACAGACATCAACTAAGAGGTTTAGCACGCTATACACTGGGGGTGCAGGTGCAACTAGAACTGGGCGATATGGCCAAAATCTTCTATCATGATATGGGTCATTTCAAATCTCAGCACAGTTCGGCCGCTGGTTTTTTGTCATCGCGATCGACACAATATGGAAAAATATTTACGATATTTTTATATCATTTTGAGGATATGTATTGTCATATCGCCCAGTCCTGGGTGCATCTAACAATTTCTTTTTATTATCGATTAACCTGCCGATTATATTGGTTTTGCCAAGAAGTTTTACCATATAATATACCCAATTAATTAAAAACCCAATATATCCATATAACAATTCCATTAGACAAAGAAAAGCATCAAATGCTCCCATTTGAGAATCTATAACCAGCTAATTTAATTTATAGATCAACTAATTCAGTAATCATCTTATTATTTCAGCTCTACTATACCCACAGGCAAAAGTCTACTATGCCTTCTTCCATTGCAATCAGAGATGCATACTGCGTATACAGCATGTGGAAACATGAATCCCAGTCAACCTCTAAATGTGGCTTGAGTGACGTGTCCTCAAATGGCTGCATTCACACTTGGTTCTTTACAGCTGTCCACCTGTGATGTGATAACCCAATGTCCCTTTTAGACACTTATAACTGTAGTTGGCTACACACAGCCTGCATCCAACCAACTCAGCAACTTGGTTACAGCTTAACAAGCTCTTAATTACAGCATGCAGAGCATCCAAACATTTCAGCAGCTCAATAGCAATATGATTAATTAAGTGGATGTGAGGAAGGTGTCTATTGTAAGGACGAGAGAAGGTATGTCGTTCTTGGGTGAGAACGTCTGGCTGTCATCAGCAAGCTCAGGTGCTAGAGGAATTCACACAGAAAAGGAGGCACTAGGTTTTACTGCTCTATTTTGTTCACAAAATGTAGGGTCTTACAAGCATTCTGTCTCAATTTAGGCAGCATTTTCAAGCCTGACAAGATCACTATAGGAAAGACAAATAGGTTGATTTGTAGAGAATAAACCCCATCTCTCCATCTCGGCAATGCACTAGTTTGTCTGTCAAATCCTGTTTCGCAGCACCACAGACAAGAGAACATCTTCTAGCAATTATGAACGGAAACAGCCAGCGAGCCGGAACTTGTTCTACAGTTTTATAGAGAGCTTAGACACAGGACTGTTAGCTTGGCCTGAGTATCAAAACAGTCTGAAAGAACACAATATGAGTCAGACACGACACTATAGCCCTATGACTCAATATTTCCTGTTTGATTACTCAGTCATATTGAATGACAGAACTTTTCATTTGTGAGGCCAATTGTAAAAATGAATTAGTGCATTTAAAAAAAAAAAAACTCTGGCCTGTGACATGTTTGGCAGTTCATATCACCTTGGTTTCACACAAAAAACATGACAGAGATTATAGTGCGATACTCGTCCTACATTTTGAAGGGGAGTGTTGAGGTTGAGAAATGAAAAGGTGGTGACGAAAGGACGAGGAATAGGAAGAGATCCAGTTGCATGTGGATCCCATGTGCCTGATGAGTCTGTCAGAACAAGCATATGAGGGGAGAAAACACAGACACTCTTCCCCCCCCCCAAGTCTTTGTTATCACCATCCCTCTTTGTACGTTAGTGGGTGTGTGAGTGAGAGAAACAATGCTGTCCCACAGAGCCTGAGCACTATAATGGTGGATGGAGTGAAAAGGGGTGCTTGAAAAGAGCAGGGCTGGGTGGTATTCAGGCCCATGTAGCCTTTTCCTTCCAACAGTGTGTGGGAAGACCCTCTGGGGCACACAGACACGCCATTCCTTCACCCACAGACATTATAATACACCAGCCGCACAGATGCAATGCAGACGGGTGAAGAGGGTGGGGTGGAGGAAACTGAACAGAGGAACTTTTCAGACTGTGGGGGGATAAATGGGGGGGGGGCATTGTGAAGGAGATGTGGGCTCACTTTCCACTGGTCTAACAATACAGACGAGACATGTCATTTCTCAAACTCAACCACAATGGTACCAATCCTTACTACCAAGTCAGAGCAGGGAGAGAAACTAGCACCAGCCCAGCTTTTGTCTGTGTAATTGTCTCTTCACCAGCTAGCTACTCTTAAAGATAATAAAGCCATCATAATCTTCTAGAAACTATAACGTTAGTTAGCCAATGAAGTACTGGTTATATTTGTGACTTAGCTTCACGCCAAAAGTTAATTTCAGAGTTTCATCAAAGGAAAAGTTGCGGCTGCCCAAAGGCCAATAAAGAAAACACTTGGGAAAAAGTGGACGTCTGCTAAAAGAAGCGAAATTTAATATTTTAAAGTCGTTACTTGTAAGAATTATAGCACACCTTACTACTATCCTTCGCCAAAAAGTAACGTTAATTAGCTAGCTAGTAACTTCCTCTAGGACACTCCAGTAAACAATATGTTATGCAAGTTACCACACATAAATAACAACAACAACACATGGCAGGAGAATAGCTGATTTAATACTTCTTTAGTAACTTAAATGATACTGATAGGTGTATTACTGACACCTCGGGGATCTTTTAAGTTAAAATTCGCCAACATCAACAGTGCTACCGTTAAGCTAACTTTACCAGAATATTAAGACTTTAAGTAAGCAACATTAGCGTTATTTACTTATGATATCGACAGACAAACCATACAAAGACTGTATTTACTTACCCAGAATAAAATGTTGAATCCAAATAAAAAGTATTTTACGCAGCAGCTGACTTCGGCTCCTTTAAAGTGACGGTGTTTTCTACTCATTCTCCCGAAGGTAGTGGTGGCTAACTGGCAAGCTAACTAGCTAGGTAACTAATTACTACGACTGGTACTTTAAAAGCTTAACCAAAGCTGCAGTTCTTGAACAAATGAAGCCAAGGTTAGCTGGCTCCATCAGCTACACAACGCCGAGTTTACTCATCGGACAGCATTAAGTAAATCAAACATATGCGGCTAATTATCTTTTCCTCGCTTTAACTATTAGCTTGCTAGGCCAGCTAGCTAGCAAACTTATATGGTTAGCATTAGCAGCTAACAACAACAAATGCAGGGGCACTTAAGGCACAGACATTCATCTGCAGTTGAGTCGATATGCAAATTGCCTGGCGTTAATTTCGGCGCGCACACCGGGAGATAGAGATAAAGCTGATGACCTTTCAGCTAAACGTCTCCTCGATTATCTCTGTTGTCGCATCGTCCATAGGAATCTTCATCCTTGTTGTTTTGTGCTGTAAAACAAGCCTCTGCTGTCAAACGAGGAAACCACTGCGCTGACTTTCGCCCTTTTCACCTCAAGAGCGGCCTCTTGTGTCTTAATGAAGACTTTCACTTTACTGGGTGGACAGCAAAATGAGGAGAAGAGAGGTTATAAGCGCTATATTTCAAGTTAATAGATGCATAGGTGCAGCAGGGATCACAGAGGTTTATAATTTAATCCATGAAAAATAGAGGAAAAATGATCCAGAGTATCCAGTATCCAACAGTATTTTGACATGGTTCACTGGCCACCTTGTTAATTTTGCCATCCACAGCAACTTAGTTCCATTTAACAATACTATTCTTTATCTTATGGTGTAATTTATATTTGGCAACACAAATCCGTAAAAAGGAGAGGAGAGTTGTTGAAGGGAAACTGCTCAGCTTTTGAATATGAGCTCCCAAACCTATTGTACATCTGCTGACTATATGCCACCGAATTTTCAGTTCTCTTGCAAGCCTTTCACTTTTTGAGTTGAATGATCTGATACCTAACACAGAGTTATCACACTTTTTTCCCTTTAACAAAGCGGCTGTGCAGAATCACATGAGTTGTAATCATGGGATGTAAGAAGTGAGCATCCAGGTTAATAGGAGTCTGTACCGGACTGAAATTGATACGATAAAAGTATTCTTAATGTGGACACTGACACTGGGAAAGTATAGGAAATGACAGAGTTTGATTTGTCATAGCAGGAAAAGCACAGGTGTTAATAATAACATTAATCATGACTGCATTTAGTTATTACCTGTGGCTATGACATGTTAAAATGTCTGCAGTGAAAAATCTCAGTTCGGAATTACATTAATTTCTTACTTTGATAAGGGGATACTGAAGTGAAACTGTATCTTTCATTTCTACTGTCTTATTTTTCTTGCCTCCTTTTCATTACTTTGATACATCCTTTAAAATATATAGATCATTAGATATGTGAAATGTTTCTTTTTAGAAACAGTTGCATGTGTACTCAAACAGTTCAGTGTTGCCTCATTTGAACTTCTGTCTGGAGTCCTACAGATGGCAGTCTATGAACCTGTGATGAATGTGGCTTTAGTTTTCTTTTCACCCTGAGGAGTTGCTGTAAGGGACATTTCAGGCCCTCTAACTATCACATTGGCTATGTAGGATGTTGCACTGACAGGGAAGTATGACACAAGACTGTAAAACTAAAGAAATATGTCTACTAATGTGGTGGGTGATCCTGTACATATATGTCAGTACTTACTTTAAGAACCTATTCAAAGGGTAGTCCTCTAGTTATTATGTTGTAATTACAAGAAGTTTGTAGCTTGTTTTGTTAATGTGACTAAAAATAGGCAATTCATAACATCTGAATCCAACAATTAAACATAAAAATATACTAACTCAACTGTCAAACAGTTTTGATGGAGGGGCTGTGCATTAAGGAGTTATGTAAGGACCAGATGAAATATGAATACTTGTTTAGGTGGTACTGTACAGGATTACTGCAGTCCTAAATTTGTCACATATTTTTACCTTATTTACTCTGAATACAATAAGGGTAAATTACATAAATAAACAAAAGACTAATTTAACAGTATTCATGTGTGGAGAAATGTGTTGTATATGAATTAATTCCATGAATTACCCAATTAATGTTTCATTTGGTACTGTATATTTAAAAAATGGAAAAGAAATACTACTACAGCTTTCATTACTTTCCAGCACAGGGTGTTTACTTATGAAGTATATTAATAATAACACAAGAGACAAACATACATGTACATTATTTGAATTGGTGTGCCATCACTCTTTATTTAGCATTCATTTTCATACATCATACAGTTATGAATTGAGAGAAAAATTAGCTGTATTGAAAATGAAATGTAGGCATGCAATCACAGAACCAGAAAAATCCTGTTTGCAAAACTAAAAAAAATGCAATGATTATGTTCTGTGTTTGAGGATTTCAGCTGTGTTTGGTTTGTCCAGAGGAGACGCAGGTTGAAACCAATCCATGACAGTAATAGACTTAATCCTGCTGAAGGAGCCAGGTCACCATGTAGCTGGTGTCCCTGTCACTCAAAAGACACACAGAAGTAAATATTGAGAAATGTGCTGATGCTTCTGGCATGGATGTCAAGGAGTGAAGGGATACTCTGTTGTGTGTGCTGGTACAGGACTGGGCAAAATGAGAATGGTGTAAACAGAAAGCCAGATGTGGTTTGAAGGCTACAGCCAGGTTTACAGCGAATTGCCACCATCAAGGTATTGAATTGTGCAAGAATGATCTCATTGTTAACAGTAGGATAATTATTTGCTGGTTTTATTGTGAATGACACCTGTTTGAGCAAATCAAGTTTTAAACAATGCCAATTTAGCCATTGAAATGGAATGAACAGAAGTGCAAATCAAGTATAAAAAGAAACTTCAGAAGTTAAAGAGAATGTACATTAGAGATATGTATTTAAAATACAATCCATTCCTCTTATCCTTTTCTCGAAAACACTTAGATTAATACTTCACAACATACAACATTCTTCTAACCTTTTTTCAACAACGCTTTGTTGTACCTTCTCTTACAGTACATACGCATTTGCTCCTAAACCTCATCCAAACAGGCAATTTGTACAATAAGTACAGGCACAAAATATGTTAATCTGTTCCTCATGAAAAACATTACAGGTGGTCAGCAAAAGCGACAACACTTACGCATACAAACACTAACCTCCAATATGACTACTACAATCAATATGCCATTTCATTTGCATGTTGACGGCTAATATTTGTTCTTTGAATTGTTCATCAATATTTAAACTTCGGCAAAAAAAACTTTGGAATCTTTTTTTCTCCTGAATCATGGAAACAGTGTTTGAACAGGTGCATCAATGCCCCATTGAAACTCCACACACAACTCTTCATCTCTTCATCTCATTCTCTGTCAATCTGTCTGTAAAGATTACATTCGTTTTAGCAAATGCGGTACATAAAGCAACATATAACATACATAACATAAGCTGTGTTAAATTGAATATTGCACTGCGATAATTATGCATATGATGTATTTCCCACTGATTAAAATGGATAATAAACTGTGGTGAATACTGTGACCATGTATGATAATGTGAATAGCATGTGCGCCATCTACCACTGTTTTTTTTTGTCATGGAAGAATAACTCATTTTACCCAGTATAATCTAAATCAATAGTCCTTAAATTTGATCCTTTACTAATACAATGAGAATGCCAAATTACTGTACAGTCCAATGAGCTATATATATTTATACATTATTCATTCCATATGTCCCTTCTATGCCTTAACATTTTTAAGTCTCTTCCCATTTGGACTTGCGTCAGACCAGCAAACATAATGATGATTCATTAATAACATTAAAAACAGATTTACTTAAACACTATTTAACCGGAACAGTGGCTGTCAGTGTATGTATGTTGTAAAGGTGTAGAACGTGTAATATCTTTGCTTACTGTATTTTGAGTCTTTATGGTATGTAAGAAGCGTACAAGCCACAGCAACTGCGTTATGTAAAAAGCTTGTTCTTGTCAGTCCATGCTATGAATGTGAGTCATACAAAATACTAATACTACCTTGATACAATGTTTACCATTGTCCAGGATCGGTATTCAAAGTTACAGAAGGGTATCTTCTATTAGTCTGATGAAATGCCATCACAAACTCCTTTACTGGTTGATCAAATGCCCCAAAAGTCTATGAAACTGATTTCATGCTTGATTGCCTTTCAGAAACACCCTCACAGATCAGTGGAGACGGTGGTTCTCTTCACCCTCAGGCTACCGCCCCAGCCGCGGGGACAGGTGTTGTAGGAGTGCAGGCCAGGCGATCGAAGGCCTGAGTCTTCAGACTCAACAGAGGCATCAGAGTCAGTGAGGGAGCGAGTGTTGTAGAGCCTCACAGGGGAGCAGATCCTCTGCGTTGGGGTTGGAGGAGGGCTGGTGAAGGTAGGGGACTGAGCCCCAAATGCCCGTGACTGGAAAGGGCTGATGGGTGGTTTGTGACAGTCGTAGCCATGGTGGGAATTCCCCAGAGGGGAGATGGGGAGGCTGTGACCGCTCAGTGCTCCAGGGGAGGGGCTGTTTTTACGTTTGGCTGCATTGATGATGTTCTTGGCCAGGAGGCGATGGTTGGCTTTAGAGTCTGGGTTATTAACAATGGGGGACATGCATCGACTGTCTTTGGGTGGGGGAACAGGAGAGGTGGCAGAAGATATGTACAGAGGTTTAGTGGCGGGGAAGGATAAACTGGTCTGAGAAAGTGCAGGAGACTGGGAACGTGTGCCCCAAGGAGGAGAGACAGGAGATGTGGCTGTAGATGTTTGGGTTGGTCTGGAAGTAGGAACAAAGGGAATTTTGGAAGACTGGGTATTTGGGCTCACAATAGGGGACTGGCATCTTGATCCCCAAGGAGGAGAGGGGGATGTGGCTGTAGATGTTTGGGGGGGTCTGGACGTGGACATTGAGGTGACAGTGGAAAATTGGGTATGCTGGCTGACCATTGGGGACTGGCATCTTGAACCCCAAGGAGGAGAAAGAGGGGAAGTAGTCGTAAACGTTTGCGATGGTTTGGAACCAGGAATGGAGGAGATGCTGGAGGAATGGGTATTCTGGCTCACCATTGGGGACTGACTCCTTGAACCCCAAGGAAGAGAGCGTGAAGAGGTGGCTGTAGATGTTTGAGAGGATCTGGATGCTGCAGTGGAGGTAACCGGGGAAAATTGGATATTCTGACTGACCATAGGGGATTGGCATCTTGCACCCCTGGGAGAAGATACAGGGGAAGTAACTGAGCGGCTAGAGATGGTGGTGGAGGGCCGATTAGTTTGGAGGCTGGGAGTCCAGGTCCCAGTGGCGGGGCCCTCTGGGCTGTTGAAACGTCTGGTGAGTCTGGGCGTCCTGGTTGGCGTGGGAGTCTCACTGGGGGTTTCAACTGGGGAGGATTCCTTTGGTGTCTATTGGACGATGACAAATAATATTTTTTTTAGATTCTTGGAAACGTACATTTAAAAACACAAAACACAAGAAAAGAGACATTTGTGTACAATGCTTGTACAACTTTGGTATAAATAAATGTCCTCATTAAGGAAATTCAAAGATTTTGATTTTGTTTTGCATTAACTCACAAAAGACCAATTTTACAGTAAAACAAACCATATATCTATTCAATAAGACACATTTTAATTATACTAAATAAAGGAGTGGTAAAATAGTATTCATGTGTTCAATGTGAGCCCCAGTGGCATTCAGGTCATCTCTGTGTGTTCCCTTCTTCTTCTTCTTTTTCTTCTTCTTCTTCTTCTTCTTCTTCTTCTTCTTCTTCTTCTTCTTCTTCTTCTTCTTCTTCATTAAGCCTGGCTGCCAGCACCCATGGGCCCAGTCTTTAGTGTCGCTCTCATGTTACTGTCATCTGGCCTTCCTGAGGTGGTTAACCTTTACAGGGATATGAAGTTACCCAACTGCAGCACGAGCAGCATTTCATCTTGTGCACATACCCTACCAATTAACACCAGTCATGATCATAATATGTGTTAGACTGAACTGCTGTGCTCAGTATCATGAGAAGTGATGGTCTTTTGAGGTTTAATGTTACTGGTCACATTTCAACAGTTCAGGAACTGTTGAACTGTCAGGAACAAACAAGGCCCAGGTCAAAGGTCATTCCATTTGTCTGAGCCCCTCAAGACCAACAAGACCAAGGGTCAGGTCTTCTTATTAAAGTCTAAGATATCTTGCAATGCCAAGCTTAAATAATGATTTTCATTTAAAGGTCATATACTGTGTTCCAAAACAGATCTGTCTCTTGTGGCAAATTATCTGTGTACTTAATGGAGGCATAACGTTTATTGTGTTCCAAGTGTTTGCAGTGATTGCAAGAAAGGCAGGAAAGTGAAATCACGAACACTAAAGTGAAATTAATGGTTGAAAGAAGCCAGTGAAGTCAAGAAATGAGAAAAAGGAGAAAGAGGTCACAGCAGTGTGTTAGCATAAAGTTTTAATCAGAGAAGGAAAGACTCACGCTAACACAAAGAAATCAATCATAACAGACAGGATAACAGCAGAAGAGAGCAGTGAATCAAAGTTTATGAAATGAAATAAACATGAACCCTGTAGTCTAAAACAACTGTGATTGATGACGTCCTGTAAATAAATACTCTTTTAAGTCACAAAAACAATATATATGTAGGTCCATGATGCAAATTAGTATGCAGCCTGCAGATTTGAAACATTAAAGAATCCAAGTACACACCATATATTTAGGTAGAAAATGCTGAAAAGCAGAGTAAATTATCCTGAATACATAAAGACATAAAAGGAGTTCTCTCGCTGCAACTTTCACGTCAGTGAGCGGCATTAAATTGCAAATCATAGATCATAAAGCAGATGCCAGACCATCTGTTAAAGTGCTTTGTTGAGCAGCAGCATCACCCTGGTGCCCACAGAATTGAGAGACAAAGTGGAAAAAGTGTGAGATTATTTCTCATCATATTTCAAAACGTATTGAAAATTAGAGTATTTTAGAACTGACGTGCTTAGTGACTTTGCACGTTATCTGATTACATTAAGGCACATTTTTAAGGGTAAATACTGCTCTTTATGTGTTTGTTACTGTGGAAAAATACAATTAGAGATTCATTTAACAATTAGGATGTATTTACTTAGATAAGGTCTGGCCCTAACTGCAATTATTATTGTGTTGTTACACATTACATCAATTGCTTTCTGATACGTGAGGGTTAAAACGGATTCCACACGTTAAAAGATTCCACTCTGTTATATACCTACAATACAAGAGATAGTACTAGAAGAAGGAACGAGTTGAACAGAAAAGTTCAACAAACTGCTAATTTACTACAAACTTGCTAACTTACTACTTTGCTAAACTAAAATCTGTTTCAGTTTTCTAACCATCCCTCTGATGTAAACAGATTTTCTAAAAACGGTACAGAGAGGGTTTCCACACCTGTGGGGCAATCCCTGCCTTCTTGGCAGAAAACGTGGGCCTTGGTGCCTGGACCCCTGACCGAGGAGAGGACACTCGCTCTGGAGAAAAGGCCGACATAGGAGAGCTGATCCTTGGCTGCCCATAGGCTGGATTTGGTGGATATTCTGCTTCTCTTGTGGGAGGCAGCTGTGGAGACATACACTGGGTACTGTAGTGAGAAGGAGCGTTATTAGGTAAGGAAGTCTGTCTAGAGAAAGACTGGGTAGATATCAGGCTCTTGGACTGTGGTGCTCTTCTGGGTAGGGTACTAATGGGGTCCTTGACTGGGTTAAGGATGAAGAGGGAAGAGGAAAGCTGGTAGGGCTGGTGCCTTGACAGGTCCATCTCTATCTTGGAGCAGCCATTTTCTAAAGGAGGCGGCTCTGGAATTGGCTCTGGTGCTGGAGCTTTTCCCCTTGGTTTTTGATTGACTGCTTGTTGGGTCTTTAGGGTGTGTGAAAGCTGAGCACTCATGTCAGAGTTTTTAGCAATGGCCTTGACTCTGCCGGGCATGTTTGACGGAAACACCCAAGATGGTGGCAGAGACATGGTGGGAGAAGGAGGCCTAATTTGTGCTGCATTTTGCTTCTCAACAACGTATTTTTCCATCCTGGACTGACGCTTGGCAAACAGCTCAGCCCCCTTTCCTGATACATTGGTGAGGGTCTGCTCTGGTCTGTGCTCTGCCCTCGGACGAGTCCTGGAGGTCTTGAGGCAGGAAGCCCACTCTGGAGCTTTTGCCTCCTCTGCCCTGTCCTCTTCCTTGGCGAGGAAGTTGGAGGCCTCTGCACCCAGCGCCAGCAACTCTTCCTCGGATGCTGGCTCAGGCACAGATCTACATCCTTGCTTCTTCCTTTCATCCACCCCCTGCACCAGAGAGAGCAGCTCAGGGTTCGGAGCCACCACTGTCTTCTCTTTGAATGTGAACATTGCTTTCCTACTTCCCCTTCTAGCAGCACCCTCCTCAAGTATTCCTGTTTTGATTGGTGCTATCGGCATCCTCTCTCCAGCAGGCTGAGGAATGAAGGTGGAGGGCTTTGGGGCTGTGGGAGGGCCATAATGGGGCATGGGTGGGTACTGAGATACAGAAGACACAGGGAATTGAGATGGTGGCGGGGAGGAAGGAGACATGACAGGAGACATAGTAGGTGGACTGGAGTAGTAGGCCTGCGTGGGTTGGCTTGTAAAGGCCGGTAGAGGAGGTGTGGGATATGACGGAGGCGGAGGCGGAGGTGAGAACGCCAAAGGTTGAGGAGCAGTGAAAGCAGGGAGAGGAGGAGTGTTGTAAGAAGGAGAAGGGGGAATGTCCATGACCGGGCTGACTGCCTCTGGAGACTGCACTGTCAGCGGCGAGAAAAAGGGCCTGGCAGTTCGATTGATGATGGTGCTTGTCTGCTTGGATGTGGTAACAGACACCCTCTCAGGTCCAGAGGTACTGTGGCAGCCATTATGAAGCTTTCCAGTGGGAAGTGGCCCTGTGTGGCTCCCATTTATCGCTGCTTCACCTTCAGCATGCCCCATCAGAACTGGACTAGTATAATGACTTCCAGGGGGAATTTCATCCTTGACTTTGTCCTCCTCATGGATTTTATCTCTTGCATTATCATCTTCCTCCTTCTCTTCCTTGACAGGGAGGAAATGTCTCTCTTGGATAACACTGTCCTCCATGTCGTCTTCCTTGTAGAAATCCTTACCTTGTTCCTCCATGATACCACCCACTGAATGTACTCTCCCAGGTGGTGACAAGACTGAATTGGCAGCACTATTCTTAAAGTTCAGATCTCTATCCTTTTCCTCAGTGCTCCTCTCTGCCCATGTTAGTTTGTTAAATGAGGGGTTTGTTTTCACATTCTCAGCTCTGCTCTCCCCTGACCCCTCTCCACAGCTTTCGAGCGTGAAGGCGCTGACCCTTTGCTTGCGCCGGTTAAAGAGCTGCACGCCTCTGGAGGCGGAGTTGGAAGGGACGGTGAGCTGTGCAGCGATGATCTGACTCCTGACACGAGCCTCCTTTAGCTCCTTGTCTGATAAACTGGCGCTCCTGGTCAGATCTGGAGTGAAAGAGACAAGGAGATAAAGTGGACAGCCTGATCAATGAGAGAAACAAGAGATTGATTGACTTTTTCCCCTTCACAACAGAGATGTTTGATTTATGATAAAATGGACCATAACTTTGGGAGACTTAGCAATGTGCTGCAACTGCTGTTTAAACAAAGACAACCCTCAACATCTTATTAAAGCTCACCAAACTGCTTTTATGTACAAATAGAGAAAACCAGCAAGGACAAATTTTTAACAAGTCTGGGATTAAATATTCTCTTTAAAAACTTTGTTTATGCACCATATGGTTTTGATTTTTCTTTGCAGCGCTTTTGATTCCAAATAATCCAGCGAGAAAAATTGGCTTTGTGGACACTTGACTCAGCAGACAAAGATCTAACAGATGTATATAGGCGGAAAAACGTTTTAATAAGCTTGTTGAATAAAGTTAATAAAAAAAATATAGGTCAATGTCTCCTACAGTACCAAAATAAATTGTTGTCAATCATGGCTTACACTGATGTTGCAGATTTGCTGATTACCTTGAAATGATGTCTATGTTCAAATTGACTGTTTGTTTATCTGAGCTTAAGAGCTCCATTCCAGGCAGCGGAGCTATTTCCTCTGCCATCTGCAGTAGTCCCTCCCTGAGCATTCCTCCACCGCTGAGAAAACTCCCTGCCTGAGCTTCCAACATGCCTTTGGTTTCTCTCTGTACTTAATTTGTGCAATACTGCAGCTCGAACCCTTAATAGACCACTTTTACAATCTACGGCTTCCAAAAATGACATCTTTGGACGGCTGTCTATAAACATACTATACAATCAAGTGTTCCCACCTTAAATATAGGGACTACACCATGCGTCAAAGTTCACAAGAGGAAAATCAAAGCTGCATCTTTGCCTTTTTATAAACAGAATAAAAACCGTAAGTTATGAGTCTCTGATTGAGATTTTAAAGCAGAATAACTGGTTGTGGTGACACATCTGGTAGGTTATTCATCTAATGTATGCAACTCTGACTGGTGGAATATATTCAATCAGTCTCTCCAGGAGGTTTGTCAGACAGCTGGCACAGCCATGACTTTTTCTTCATTAATAAGGTGACGGATCCAGACAGCTACATTATTTGATCTAACCATGTGCCAATCACAATGATTATAAGTAAGTCAATCACTTGTAAAACTTTCCTATAGAGCTCATTCTGCATGCAGTTTTTCCTGGCACAGAGTATAAAGCTAACATGATCTTGTCCCTGGTAAAAAGGAATAATATGCATCTGTCATTGATTTTACAGACTTTCAGTCTGCCCTCACAAAAATATAATTAACTCTTTGTAGGTGACCCACGAGTTCCTTTTACATGAATCCACCCTGACTCTCCACCCCTGGCTCTTCATGCTACTGTTCTCTCTCTGCTCTAATGCTCTTTGCTCTTCATTTTTATTTTTTTATTTCTATCTTTATTTTTAATTTAATTTAATACATACTGTGTACATATACTTATACTTATACTGTTTATACCTATACTTATATTGTTTAATATTCCATCTAGAGAATGTGTGACGTGCACCAACAACACCAAAACAAATTCCTTGTATGTGTTAAAAAACGTATTTGGCAATAAAACCCTTTCTGATTCTGATTCTGAATCTATATTTCAATAGCATATATCATTTCATTGTTCTAATATATAAAGAGGGACAATAGGGCCAATTTGGATTATGAACAGTTGCAGTGCATTTTAAATGATACCCTTTGATGATGGCGGTGGTTATGGCTGCAGGGAAATACATCAATGTCAGCATCAACTGTGGTTAATCAATCAACCTGACACAGACAGAGGAAAGACAGAATGTGACACTATTAGAGGGAGATATATCAACCACCTTACATATTTGTGACAACAATATAATAAGTATGAAAGCATTATTACACAACCCTTTAAACAAGCAGTCCTCTCACCACTATTGACATGAGCATTAATCACCTTCCTTTATAGACCGCTGCAGAGAACCTACCACACGGTATACTTATTGAATACTCAGTGCCTTTCATCAACATGGGTGGCAGTTCCACCACAGGCCCAAATGACATTTTTATTGGCTATTTCATTATTATAATTCAGACTACCTGTTTATACCAGAGCCGGAGCAGTGAGGCTTGAAATGAAATGCTCCCTCACTGTAAACACCTTTAGTACCTCTAGTGGGAGCCAGCCAGACTGGTTATCAAGTAACACGCAGGTGCAAATCCTATCAGTGATTCATAGAATTGACCGAAATAGTGAAAACAAGTGATAGCTTACTCTTTATGGAATGTGGCCTTTTGTTTAAGTTGAGTACATTTGTTCAGAAAAAGTTGGTCATTATCTGATTAAATGACACCTTGGCATTCCCAGTAGCCTAATATGTAAACCAATGGAGATGTTAATCAACAACCAATTAACGGAAATACATTTGGGTTGAAGAAATGAATTCATGTTCTTTAAGTTACAGCGCATGTTACAGATCTCATAAGAACATTATGACACAGAACAGTTCAAAAGTTCAATGACTTCGGTTATCTTTTTTATTTATTCATTTATGAGAAACAAATCACCTGAAGTTTATAGACTAGATGGTAGCCGATGTCTTCAGTTACAAAAAAAAAAAAAAACTAACTACTAACAAGTCATAGGCTATATCTTCACAAAACCGGCAAACACGGGTTCTCCAGTTTCCTCAAAGTTAGCTGAACGTTGAATTGATCTTGCTCAGTGCCTGATCCCTTACCTTTTTCGTGTTCAAAATCAGAGCTCCGCTGTTTTGTTGTACTTCCACAAGAGTTTTCAATTTAACTGCGTCTGATCGCTTCACACCCCCTTTCTGCTGCGAGACACGGGATCGGATTTCTTTTTCTCCGCAGTCCCGGCACACAGGCAGGCACACAGGCAGGGAGGGAGGTGGTCTGTAGCTGGAGGCTGTGCTGTCTGTCATTCAGCCTCCAGCTCGGTTTCACTTTTTCAAATGTGCACCTCCACCTCCACAGAGTTCCCAGTAATTATAAAAAACGGAGACATATGCCTCTAAGGAAAGAGCTCAGGGCTTCTGTTGTCAAAGTATTAATGTTTTCCTAGTTGCACACGCAGACTTCCCTTTGTTTTGACAGTTCTGGAAAGGTGTCCAATCAATGGCAAGTATTGAGCGGCTTATCTCTGTCTAATGTCCTGTGATGGCAAAGAAGTGTCTGACCAAAGATACTTCAGTATGTATGGATTAGACCACTAAGACTCCAGAGATCCAGCTCCTGACCTCTGCTGCCTTCCGTGTCTGTCTGTCTGGATATCACCATGTAAGTGTATGTTTATTGTGCACTCTCCCCAACCAAGTGTCTGCCCTCTCTGAACCGTCTGGGCCCTAAGCTCCAACCTGCAAGCGCACAATAGGAATTTCCTGTCCTCCAGCAGAGACAAAACTCAGCCCTCGGCAATGATGCAAGAGCCTCCACATCTCATTGTTCACCCCCTCTTTCTTTCCCTACCTCATCCCTCTGCCCTCCGTCCCATCCCCTCATCCCTGCGTGGGTGAGAGCGGACGGCAAACTGCCCCCACAGAGGGAGGATTTAAATCAGGGGGCCAACCCTGCATTTGTGTATCAAAGGTCAGATTACCCTGTCGGATGTTATCTTTCTCCGGACGATGGCTGTGGGGTGAGCAGGATGACAGCACCGGCCCCCGTGGGTGATGTGTGAAGCGGTATGGAAAGACAAGGATTAACAGGGGTCCTGGGGTTTTTACCCGACTGAATGTGACTTAAAACTCTCAGTGGGGAAATAAAAGACCAAGCTCTGCTGCTCGTAGCGTTACTTTTGTGGGTTACGAAATGTCTCTGCAGAGGTGCAGTCGACTATTGACTGTGCTTGTGTTGTTTTTGGGTGATCTGTGTTCCATTTGAGGAAACTAATTAGTGAGTAATGAGTGATGGGAACAGTGTTGGAGGTAGAGAGGCTATAGATCTATATCAGGTTATCTGATGGCCATGACCTTTTTGTTGTGCTTCCTCACAACACAATGTTTTTTAACTCTCTTTGAATATTATATCTGACAGACTTGTCACAGCCCAGAGGTAATTATCTTTCCAGCTGAGTATTTGTTTCAGTGTTTTTCCATTTTGCCATCTAACAACAACATGCTGTTAGTGTTATTATTAGTGTGAACTCCTCTGTTTTTCATACTAATTTGGGGGCTGACAGCTGTGAAAGTAAAAGAAACGTCTGAAGAAGTTTCCAAACAGCTTTTTCCCTAAGTTAGCCCATTATTGTCAGTGGCTGTGTTGTATATTAAGACTGGCCTTTAGCACTGATGCATGATTGCATTTCCATTGGGCAGCCTGTATTTTTACGGCATGGAAACAGATGTTTCATAGAGAGCTTCGCTGTGTCAAGTTGCACTGAGGAGGCAGGTCTGCCTGTTTTCTCTATTTGCTGTCTACTCACCCTTAGTTATAGGTTTTCTGATATGATGATATACTGCAGTTCAAGCCACACTGTAGCATTAAGGCAGCACTGCAAACAAACCACCGGAAATGTATTTACAACCACAGTATTTCTGTGTAATGAAGTAACATAGTAACAATACACTTTCTTGCTGCTGCCTGGGCTCCCCGAATAAGGACGGCAAACGCCAGATAAACAAACACTTACTTGTTTTCCGGCTCATCTGTTCGTTGTTTAATCCTGTTGTCTCCCGTGATGCATTGCACTCTGTCCCAGGAGTATGCATGTTTTGTGTTGCCTGCAGAGGTTTTCTCAATCCT
This sequence comes from Sander vitreus, assembly GCF_031162955.1. Lineage (NCBI taxonomy): Eukaryota > Metazoa > Chordata > Actinopteri > Perciformes > Percidae > Sander > Sander vitreus. The sequence continues at coordinate 22,213,759 of NC_135864.1, read as the reverse complement.
CCTGGACTCCAGCTCACTCCTCTCCTGATAGACGTATGTCCCTTCTCCATCTCCATCGCCACGGTAAAATGCTTCTGCTTGCAGAAAAAACAAAAGCCCTCGGCAGGGAGATATGTGAGTGTTTCGTTCCAGTCAAGCTCAATCTTCTCTCCTGATAAGATGAAACTGTCGTTCCAGATGGAAGATGAAAGTTTTAGTCCTTGCTGGCAGGAAGTGAATATGTTTGGAAAAACAAGAAAACACACACAAAATGGACAAGGGAACAAACAGGGGATAAAGGAAAGGAGTAGCTTAGCTTTCCAAGTTGCTGCTTCCGGTTTTGGCTCCCCTTTCAGCAATAATCCTTCCAAATGTTGTCTTGCAGTCAGCTGAAATTTGATGGAAAAAGTGTACTCTTACTTTGGTGTTAATCAAGTATTATTCTCGATCTAACAGGACCTCCCAGGAGGATCAGCTCCGATGTGCCTTGGATGAGTTCCCATGGACAACTGCCATGAAAATTGCACAAGTTTGTTGTGGTCTGTTGAAAATCTGGCAAAAAGGGCTGAGAAACAGTCTTCTCTATTCGCATCTCTCCAATACTCCTTTTTTTCTTTCCCAGACGTTGCTCTTCCTCCTCGGCTATTTTGGTCACCAAAACATGCTTTTCGTCTGTGTCCCAATCTCCAGCCTGCAGATTATTTTTCTTTCGGAGAAAAGGATCAGCCCTTTATCTTGGAGATCATAACTCTTCAGTGACGTGAAGGGGAACTGTGTATATGGCAGCTTCCTGCTGTTAGGTGCATGTGAGGAATAACATTGCACTCTGGGAAGGTCATTCCAGAGACTGTTTGGTATTCAGAGCTCCAATATATTCAAATAAAGTTGCTTTCCTCTGGTGTTCTGTGTTATTTCTTATACATTAAAGCCAGACACAGCCTCTAAAGGAAGGATAATCAATGTTGTTCTTTTGTTTATTCACAAAACCACAATTGAGAAGGAAAGTTCTCATTTCTTCTGGTGGTAGTTTTGATTAATACTGAAATGCATCGGCACACTACAACTAAGAATTCATCATGAATAAAGAAATTCTGCGGTTGGCAGCGCCACCATTCAGATTGTCAGTTTGTTTGTTTTGCTCCTTGTCTGGGTTCTGATTGTTCCCCCAGTCTGTAAAAAACAGTTTTAGTTTGGTGGACCAAACTTCAGCTGTAGATGATTGACTAATTCCTCTCCGTGTCCATTTTCTGTCCAGAACCACCTGCAATAAAGAGACATATGCAGGTTTAAATTCAGTTATGGACACTTTTCTTCAATTAGGCCGATGCTATTTAAATGTGACATTTGCAAAGACAAAAGCCGAATGTAACATATACCCACAACTCTGGCAATCAGCAGCTTTGGCAAACAGCTGGTACAAAAATCCTACTTGAGTTTTCCATCATCACCCTTTGTGTAATGACATGAGTTTCAACCCACTGCTTTGTACAGGATTTAAAGTATTATCTGTGATGATTTCAAGAAAGCAATCCAAATGACCTGACCTTTGTGCTGACAGAGAGTCGGCAGTTTTTTACAAATTGGAGAGGGTGACTCCAAAAAGAAAGAACAGTGGCTTATCTGATACTTTTAGTGAACATTGGTTTACTTCCAAAAAGCATAAATCTCAACCTGTCCATTTTTGAGACAATTGAAGTCCAATTCTCTGTCTTCAAAGATGAAGATCAGCCTTCTCACTTTGAACTGTAGTCAGACTAAAAGGGTGGAAAAGGAAGTGAGGAGACGCCTTTATAAATGTCTGAACGTGATAAACTCTGTTCTCTGTGATGTCTCCGAAGACGGAAGAAGGCCACAATTTATTAATGCTTTAAGGTCAGAAATGTGTATTAAACCTGCCCCCAAAAAAGAGCTTTTCTCTGCCTCGGGGTCTGTGATGAGATACAGAATACTGAGAAAGTGAATGTGGATTAAAGATTTCCACGCAGCAATGAGTAAAGAAACAAACAAAGATGTAAATGTCCTACACTGACATCTGTGGCATCCATCCCTCTCATGTGATAAAGCATTTTCATTAGATCCACAGTGTCATGTTCCCCCTTCAAAGCTAATAATCCCCACTGGCAAAGTTTGTAATGATAAGCCAGTGTTTGCACGTCTCTCTCCTTGATCAGACTTGCCTCTCCTTGAAGCTGATGGCATTTGTTTTTGCTCCTGAGTCACCACTGTAACACTCAGGAGTGGGAGCGCTGTGCAGAGAGCTACACACATAATCATTATTTTCCTTAGAGGCATAGCAGCCACGCTCACATTCACCTTTTTCTGAAAGGTGTGAACTTGTTTGCATCCCATGAAGATTGTTTTGTGTAGAGACGCTCTCCCTCTGACATGACAGCTGAGTCATGACAGTCTGTAGGAGGAGTGCTGATGGGCCTCCTGAAAACAATCAACCCAAACAAAACACTGCCCCACCTCCCTCCTGAAAAGAAACAACACTTACTGGCGTGATCGTGTCAAGTGAGAAGGGATGAAGGCCGGTATTGTTTAGACACACTGACAACAACTCTTTGATTCCCCCAGATGTGTTTGGATCTATCTGGATCTAATGCAGAGACTGACATTGTCCTTTTAGATTAGCACCTCATCACGCTACATTTTCTTTATTCACAGTTGTCTTTGTTGTTCCAAGATTTCATGTTTACTGTAATCGATGAGAACAGAGAGGTGAACATATGTTGAGGGCGTGTCCTAACACTTGATTGATTAAAATATGGTTTGATTACTTGTCTTTGATCCAGTCTGCAAATATTTGTTAACCGCCTGACAAAGAACAGCTGTAGGATACTCAACACTGACATGAGCAGAGATGCAGACTTGGCTCAAAAAAAACTCTGACATATGGACTTTTGAAATCCTGCCGAAATCCTTTTTTTTTTCATTGGTCCCAGCTTGTTAATAATATCCAGCTTTCTTGTTGTATTTGTGATATCTACCCCACTCCAACTGATTTTATCTACTTGCCATACCTGAGATCTGATGTCATCCTTCTTTCCCCCCACCCTCCAATTACATTCAAGTTCATAATATTTTTTTGTTTTTGTTTTACAGTGCACACCTGTCCCACCCCCATACAGCTTTCCTGTGCCACCCATTGACCTCCATGATTAGAGCCAGGGATATCATTTACAGTCTGGCCCGTAGGCCACTTTGGTGTGTAATCACAGAGTTCCTGTACATCGTCAATGCATGATGGATCCATACGTGGACAGCAAATCTATCCCACAGCTCTCTGCAGCTTGTCTCGCATAGTGATGACGCACAAAAAAAATGGCTTTGGCAGCCGTACAAACTGTAATCATTCATTTGTCCCTCATGGCCGTTGTCTTGTTCATTTATTACACATCTGCATCAATAGCCAACTTGTAGACAGCATGTCAGCCACCTTATAACTCATGCACTACATGCATTTTCACCTCAGGTATGGAATCTGTACATCATCAGTTGCTCTGGGCGCATATGTGTTGGTGTATGTGAGATGTGTGGATGTCAGGTGAGTGTGCATTCCACCTACTGTAAGACTAAAAGTGTATCAGTTACCAAGCTTATAATGAGGCATCTGGTCACAACATTGACTGGCAAGCCTTTACGATTGAATCCCTTCAGGGCAGAGCTCCTGTGCATCTGTTATCTCTTTCCTTTTTGCCCAGATCCTTTACAGTATGGCAAGCAAAAACCATTCAGCCGTAAATGCTGAAGGCTTTAGCAAGGCCCTTTGCTCTCGCTCTTGCTCAGACAAAGAACCATTCAAGGGCCCTCACAGCACTACAAAATAATTTTGGGTAGTGCTCCAAAACTGGCATTCCTGGTTCATAATTCCTCAGGAGGCTGTGATAGTCAACATGCCTCTGCTTGTGCTGGCTGATGACTGACATCTAACACACACCGCAAGGCACAGACTCCTATAAAAGTCACAAATGTCTCTGTTTCCCTTTCCACTTTTATGAATGGTGCAATCATAAATCATGCAGAGGAGAACCTTGTAATAAAGTGACTACTTCATGTAGAGCTCATCCTAGTCTCAGAGTCACAGGTGGAGAACATCAAGAGGCAAAGATAAAAACTGTAAGTAGGTGTGTATGATCTGGTGCCAAGAGGGGGGAACCTTCTCAAACATCTGATCTAAACTGTTAGACATCAAAGGGGGAAAGTACAAGCACTTTTAAAAAAATTTAAAATGTGTGCAAACAGTATAAATGCTGTGGGAATTATTTCCTGGGTGGTACTGACTTTAAGCATTGTTATTCTCTTCACAGTAAGACATTTGGCAAAACAAGTTTTCTACAGTTTCAAAGCACCTTCTGTCACAGCAGACTAAACGGGTATCATTAGTGAATATATCTATGGTAACATATGGCTGAAAAAAACCTACAGTTGCCCCCCTGTAAAGCAGTTAATGGGCCTCACCTGTTGTGTTAACAGGAAACAATTACTTATATATGTAAGTCAATACAGCTCCAGCCAGGTCTTTCATTGGATACACCATCTAATGTTACACAGTGCAGTTCAAGTCTATAACCTGGCTACACAGCAGGCTCCATACGGTCAGGACAATAGGCTCGGATATCAGTGACCACAGTGCTAATGTAGCCAGTCAACCTCCTTCTGCAAGTCTGCAGCCTGCACCGAGGGGGGAAAAACAGCGGCCACAGATGTTTGTCATCCACTCAAACAAAGACTTTCAAAGTTTCCCTCCTCTTCTGCTTCAGTTCACTGCATTTCCCCTGCACTCTCTCTCCCTCTCCAAACAAAGATAGTGTCCTTACCCCATAAAGCTAAATACAATGGGCTGCAGGTGACAAGGTCTGCAGCAATCACAGTTTCACAGCGACAGATAAAATTCCAGCATTCAGTGCTCCTTCCTGTTTGGTGTGTGTTGGTTTAGTCATGTTGCTCACCTGTACTCCAGTGGGTCTGGCTGTGTGAGGCAGCGAGTGTGTGTACTGCCCCTTTTCAGTTCCTACAACTCTGCACACACAACTCCCCCTTTTACCTCTCCTCTCTCCCTCTCTCTCTCTCTCTCTCTCTCTCTCTCTCTCTCTCTCTCCCTTCTCTCTCTCAATTGAAGCAGACGAAGGATGAGGGTGGGAGGGGGTCAGTTGGAACACAGAAGGCTCTTTGTCTGGGATCTTTTCATATGGTTTCCTTCAAGCTTGCATACTGAACACATTATGCTATAATATATTTTCATATTCAGCACAGGGATGTTGAGGGACCAGTGCCCCTCAACATCCCCCCCCCTCCCCTTTTCCTTTCTTAACTCATTTTCCCGCCGTGCACACCGAGAAGAGAAATCCAAATAAAGAGTGAAAACTATGCGAGAAAAATGTGGACAAAGTTCCTGCTAAACCCACAGAAATTGTGGATGCAGTCCTTGGCTGCTTTTGAATAATACAACTCAAACACAGACTTAAGACAAGAAACATCAACTACAACTACAGGGCTTTTTACCATGTGTGCAGATTGCTCAGAACACACAACTCATGGACAGTTACATTCATTTTTGATGTATGGTACACAACTTTTAGCCACTCTGCAGGGATGTTAATCCTAAAATTATGATCCTCGCTAATGAACTTCTGATCTCCAAACGTTGATTTATTCAAAAGAGCCATGAAATGTCAGTAACATCTGGTTTACTGTATGAGACAGTGTCTGAGGCTTAGAAATGTTTCGATTTTTAGACTTTTATATCTGCAGTTTTCTGCAGAGAAACATTTGGATGTATTTCGCTCATCTTTAACATCATTGAATCCTGAAGGCCCTCAGATGAGGACTGGCTGTGGGACTGCATGGCTGAGTCGTATAGTGGAAAAAAAAAAATGTATCTTGAACAGCTGCTGAGATTTAGGAGTATCATCTTAATCTCCTTTCAGACATAGGATAAGCTAACTTTACTTAATGGTGCAGTTACTCTGCTTGCGGTTCACCACTCTTTCAAACAGTAGGTCACACAGAGTTTACCAACCTCTACTTCTCAAATCAGTTTGGATCATTTTCAAAGCATTCTCCAGTATTTTTTATGACTCTGAAGCTGTTTTTGGTAAGGATTTTGATGTAATTTGTTTATCTGACCTTTTCTTTTTCACCAGCTTTCCTCACCAGATGGATGGTGCTGCTAAACTGCTCAGACAATCCATCACCTCAAGGCTACTTTAAGTAACGTCTTAGCACTGCCTCTTCTCCTTAAACACTCCTTCCCTCTGCTCTCGCTCTTCCTCTCTGTATTCTTCTGTCATTTTCTTCTCTTTCCTCACATCTGTCAGCCCAGATCGATTTTCCTTCTCCTTATCTCTATATTTCCTTTCTTTATAGTCTCACTTTAGGCTACTTATTCCTATTTCCCCCCTTCCATCTCTCTCTCTTCATCACCATTCCTGTGTACGCTCTCCTTTGCTCCAACATCTCCTGACATGTTTATATGTGCAAGACCCCATGCAGCTGAGAGAGCAGACTTTAGCAGCGGTGTCTATCTTTCCTTTCCCCCTCTGCCTTTTCAGTGGCCTGTGCTCTTTTGGCGTGTCTCTCTGAAGGGCAGCTGTGTGTGTGGGAGAGCAGGGAGCGGAGGGGAAATGTAGGCGCACATTCCTTCAGAAGAGGGGCTTTTGCTGCAAAGAGAGTGTTGTGGAATTTCCTAAGAGATCTGGTTTGCATTCCCTCTCAAGTCGGATCCATCTACAGAAGTTATTAGAAAGCGTTGGCTACAGCCGAGGCCTGCATTGATTAGAATCATACACAGGCCCCTCTCTGCTTTTTTGCTCACCATACCAACCCTTAGCTCATCCCTCTGGATGTAATGGGATACAGCCATGGGGCTGTTCAAAGGCACAGCTTCAGTATAAACACAGAGAGAGAAAGAGAGAATATTCACCATGCTTGTGGCTGTTTTGATGTGTAGATGTTTCTCATTGATAATGCTGCGCAACTCAGTCGAGCTCACATCTAATAAGAGTACAACTGCATACCGACAGTGTTGATTACCAATCTTCTGGGATACGGTATGTATGTAGGACTAATTCGGTTAAGGCACACTCATGTTTCAGTGCTGCCTCTGTTTATTTTCAGTCAACCAGACATCTGTATTTCTCATAAACTACCTCAGAGGGTGTTGTGGTCTGAAGCAGAGATGAATAAAGCCTGGTCAAATGAGGGTGTGTCCACTTGTGGTTTGATGATGTAAACTACTGTAAGGCTTCATTAGAAAGAGACACTCCAAAAGTCTAATTCCCAGTGGTGGAAAGTAACTAAGTACATTTACTCAAGTACTGTACTTTAGTACAATACTAAGGTACTTTACTTGAGTATGTTCATTTTCTGCTTCTTCATACTTCTACTCTACTACATTTATTTACTAACTTGTGTTACTATTTACCGACCCCGGATAAGCGGACGACGATGGATGGAGTTACTATTTACCTTACAGATTCAGATTAATGAGACAAAATATAATCAACAAATAAATTGTTATAGTTTGAAATTAGCCCCACCAACAGCTCAAAACACATTCATGCATCAGTGATCCAATAATATAATATGAAAGGGGCGATTCTGCATGAGTACTTTTACTTTTAATACTTTAAGTAAATTTTGATGCTAATACTTTTGTAGTTTTACTCAAGTAAAAAATGTAATGAATGACTTTTACTACTTTTAAGTACTCTTGTACTAAGGACAAATCCGGCGCAAAATGAACCTAGGGGTTAATAACACATGTAGTCAACCGTTTTGCGCTAAAACTGGTCACATTCGATTAGCATGAAAACATATCCCAGAGAACGGCCGACTCGGTACACGTGTTTTTAAGGTTCATTTTGCACCAGATTTGTCCTTTAAGTACAAGATGTCTTCCACCTCTGCTAATTTCTAGCTTGGATGCCAGCCTGGCGCCAGCTAATATATTCAACCCACACAAACTCCCCAAATTCAATATATACACTAAATATACTCCATCGTAGCACAAGTCCCACTACGACATAGTTTAGTGGTCTAAATTTCTTCCACAGGCTGGGCAGGGCATCTGAGCTGCTAGTGCACCCTGGAGTCATTTTGTTGTTGTGTGTGTGCATCTACATTGTGTGTGTGTGCATTCATTTATGAACTGTATGTGTTTGGCAGACTTAGACCCACAGCAGCAGAAGCATACGGTGGGAGCCCCAGTGCACTAATACACAGACTGAGCCTGAGCCCAAACCACAATCAGCTGGCTCAGTCTGTCTGTCTGTCTGGGTAATGTTGCAACACAGGCAGAGCCAACAATGCTATTTACACATAACAAAAAAATTTAATCAGCTATATGACAACATCACCTTCTTCCTAATATGTTCCTGGCAACAATGCTGCTCAGACATGAGGGAATCTGACTGAACTGCAAATGAATGTCATGGGCTTTCCCTGGACACAATCACCGTTTCCTTCACTGCCAGCTTGTCTGGTTTTGATTTGTAATATTTTAATGTAATAAATTTCTGGTTCTGATTCAGTTTAAAATCACAATCATCAGTGTTCACATGGCTCCCGGCAGCCAAATCAAACAAACACCGGATGTGGCAAAAAAAAAAGAAGTTTGGTGAGTTTGATTTAGTCTCAGTTTATTAGTGGAAGAACAAACATGCATTTTGATTCCTTGTTTCCATTTATGGACACGAAAAGACCATGTATGTCACATTTTAAAAGCTAAATGAGTATCTGTTAAGTGAAACTGAATTAATATGAAAGGTACAGGCATCACAGATCAGTGATTTGGGTGTAAGCAGCAGTACACAACAAGAGGTCTTTCACATCCAGTCAAGGTTGTAATCTGTACAGGACATTACTTAATTCAATGGAATGTCCTGCAACATTTATTCATTATTCACTCTATTGCAATGTTAAGCGTTAAAGAATAAATGGAAGTGGGTGGGAGCTCAAGTATTTAAAAAAAAGAAAAAAGAAAAAAAAAACTCACACACTCACACATACTGTAACTTGTCACTTTGCTGAAGCCATGCTTTATCTTCTCTATGCTGCCTCCTTCCAGCCAATTGGGTTTCAGCACCCAAATTATTAAAAACCTGCACTTTTCATAGCAGCCTTTTATCCATCAAATCAGAATATGGTTCAATAGATGTAACATTCTGGTCTGATTTGGTTCGGTTCAGCCCATTTCCATCTAAATGCCTTTCTGCTTAGTAGCCAGGCCGCGCTGCAGATGGGATAGGAACAAGGCAGGAATTATTCTCCTAACAAGAGGCTCACTCTTTGTTTGGATCAACGCTCTGCAGAATGTAATCAAAATTTACAGGGAGACAAAAACTAAATGCCAAACACTGATCTGGTTCACTGCCACGCAAGCTAAGGACTTAATCTGTGTCACACAATGCAAGGTCCTGACAAAATACTGACTTGTCTTCCCTCCTGCAAATGACATTAGTGCGTGAGCCCAAAATATCTACTGCAGTCATTGTGCATGTGTAATGTAGGTAAATGCCAGGAAATCATAGGCACCAGTGTGTGTGTGTGTATGTGTGTGTGTGTGTGTGTGTGTGTGTGTGTGTGTGTGTGTGTGTGTGTGTGTGTGTGTGTGTGTGTGTGTGTGAGTTTATTTCATGTCCTATTTGTTATTGTGACGTCACTATAAGCCCCCCACGGGTTTCTGACCTCTCCAGCACACACACTTTCTCTTTCTATGTGAAAGAAATATGTTGTGATTTATGTGGTATTGTTTTTTTATATGAATGTGTGCAAACCAATAAATAAATAAAATGTATAACAAATGTGTTTTCTAAGTGGTAATTACTGTAACACATCACTTAAAGGTCCAGTGTGTAACGTGTTTAGTTGGTCATTATCAAAATCTGTTGCCCGTTCACAAACCTTTTCATGAATATTTACCACCACCATCAATTCCAAGTATTCCTTTTGGCCTGAAATTTTACATTTGCATTTGCATGAACTGGGGTAGACGCTCCATATTCATGCGCCATCTTGAAGCCGGTAACGCCTTTCGCGCTTTCGCTGTCACATGATGAACTCCAAGTTTGAAGAAGGAAACATGGAGGACCACACATATTCAAAATCCAAATTTCAGGAACAGGAGTCTTCTTCTTCGCCCAGAAAAGGCTTTTTGAAGCTTGAAGGCTACCGTAGCTGTAATGCGTACTTTGAACTGCGTGGTGCGAGAGTTGATTGCAATATATGATCTCAACGCTAGATGGGAGAAATTCCCACACACTGGACCTTTAATAAAAACAAGTTGCACCACAGAAGCAAATTTTTAGATTGAGATTAGTTGTTGAATATTTTACACTTTTTCATATATGAACTCCGGACAATGTCCGAGGGATAAAGTCCCGATGTAGTCCGGAGTTTACCTTTTACATAATATATGTAGCACACAACAGGAGATTGTCCGTGTCAGATGCGTTCTCACTTACTGGAAATACTTAGTACTAATACTTAAATACTTTGGTTTAGACGAGTGGTGGCTCTGGGTAGAGCCTGCAGCAGACAGGACGTAACGCAGATTACACCGGTCATGGAGCTGTTCGTAATTTGATCATAAACAACTGAGTCCCTCACCGTTCCTTGAATTTCCTTTCATTAAAGTCTGACGATTTCGGCCCTTACCAACAGAAGTTCCCGAATCTCATTGTCTCTCCAGTTAGACATTTCCGTTGCCATCTTTGTGTACATTACCCCTTCTTTTTTGTTTTCTTGCGGTTTTGCACGAGTCGTATAAAACATCAAATCGCACACTCGCTTGCTGTGAATTCGCCCACTTTGGGCTCCATCGGATATTACACAGGCTACATCCACACTAATGCGTTTTTGTTTAAAAACGTATATCTTTTACTACATTTATGCTTGCGTCCAGACTACTACAGCGTTTCAGAGCCCGATCCAACTGATTTGGACATTTGCCGCCAGGTAATGTCTAGATAATTTCAGGTTTGCGGTGCATGTTTAAAGCGGCTTTAGAAACTGCTGTAATTGTTACTGACTTCTGACGAAGCTAACGTTAGCTTATATATCACATTTGTATTGAAGAGTAAAATACTGTTAAAATATGGTCGACATAGCTGACCTGACACTGAACTAGGAAGATTTTAAATTATGTTTCCCAAAAACAACACAAAATACATCATATTGCAAAACATTGTGCTAATAACGTCACACTAAATATTACATTAAGTAGCGTCAGTTAGGTCAGGATAAATCAGATAGTTCCCGCTCATGCTGCATAAACTGCATAAATACTACTAACTCTGAAACACATCCATCTCCAATAAGATAATACATACATTTTTCAAAAGTTTGATATATCATTTGGCCAACTAAAACTCTTATTTTTGAAAGTAATGCTACAGCTTGTGATGCTATAATGACTTTCTGTTTACATAATTGGCTGCTATTGATTTGAAAATGCTGCAGATGTGTCCTAGCAACCAATTACACAATAAGATCTTAAGTTTTAATGGTGCAACCCGATTTTGTAAATTACGAGTTTGAACTTGCTAGTACAGTAGTTACTAAGAATTGAGGAAGGACTTCACACACAAATAGTTATAGTAATGGATTTATGACTAGCTAGTGAAACCCAGTCCTGGAGCGGTCATTTATGGTGACATCAGTAGAAGGCTGTCATCACGCTGCCACGGTGTTTCATGTTGCTGAAGATCTAACCAAAACCCATAGAGCTCTGACCTGATTTTGAAGAATTAAGACTTTGACCAGAGATTATGGGTCAGTGCTCAGTGTGATGGCGCTGCTTATGCCGACGCCACAATTAATTTCAGTAATTCCAGACATAGACTTGTAATAATATTCATCCCCATCAGAAATCTCTTAGGGTGTGTTTGTCCAGTTACAGTACCTTGTACCCCCCTCTGTTTGCATTGTGTCTGGAAGCAATTGAATTCATACCTTCATACCTCTTTCATAACATTTGGGGTCTGCATGGCCTTCTCATTTTTTTACTCTCTGAATTAAGAGACTAGGTTGAATTTTTTTTTCTCCATTCTGCGGGCTCATATGTATTCTCAAGACAATAGAGGCTTTGTATGTTCAGTTTTTCTTAGCCTCTTCTACATTTCTAAGAGAAATAAGCCACTGGAAAAGGTTTCAATCTCTCACCTGGGAATAACTTACTGTAACAAGATTTATTGAGTTAATGTACAAATATCGCAGCTGCAAAAACAATGTTCAATTATGTTGTTAGATGGTTCATAGTGAGCCATAGTCTTGATGAATGATTTCATTCATAATGTAAAATCAGTTCACAGGGCATTTTAAAGAGAAATGTCATCAATGAGCAAAAGCTAAAGCTCAGTGTCATTTCAGTTGCCAGGTAATGCCTCGTGGTTTGCCAGAAGGTGAGTCAGGCTGGAATAGGTGTTCCTGCTGTTCACATTTAGGCAGAGTCTCCACAGTATGCTCTGCTCATCACTGTCACGCCACAGGTTTAATGGTCTTTCACTGGCCTGCAGTGGATCCCATTACTTTGAGCTCAGTGCAGACACTGGCATGGACATGACTTTTCCATTAAGGAAAAAAGTGCTGAAAGAGTCCATGGAGGCCTATAGATGGGCCATGCCATGGTGAAGCTGCTTCATCAGATGCTGGAGATGGTTATTAATCCTCTTGGACAGCCTAGAGAAACCACAGTGCCTAAAGAGGACCCCACTGAGCTGTCCACCAGCCGCCTGACAGATGGGACAAACAGCAACAGAGACAGCCTCCCCTACATCCTGGAAAAAAAATCACACTCAGGAACTGATAATGAGCAACATCTACCATCTCACTCTCAACAGCTTCTCAATTCCTGTTGAAGGAAGGTGTGAATTGCACAAGCCTTGACCAGAAAAGTTGCAGATACCCATTTGTGTTACACCTATTTAATAAGATTTTACATGATGCTTTAAATGCATGACAATTTGTGCATATGGATGTGTATTTAGGATTAACCGCCGTCAGTAAGTGTCATGGAAGTTACCCACAAGCAGTGGGAGCTTGGTGACTCTTTTTATGGCCCTCAGGGATTGGCCTGTTTAACCACAATGACGTATTCAATAGTGGTTTGTGTCAGTAAAAAAGATTTTCAAAAATCCCCAATTCAAACCCCAGGAAGTTTTAGGAAAGAATGTCCTCTGTAAAAGTTACAGGCAACTTGATCACAGTTGTATGTAATGGAAAGTTTTGACACATTCAGGAAAGTTCACATGCAAAGTAAATCTGTGTGAACATCAATTTTAAAAAGGTTTTTTTGGGAATCCTACAAAGTAAAGGAATACTGGAGCTCATTGTGGAAGTGGTGGGGAGCCACATAGACAAAGTTTTGTCCATCACTTTGGGGTTCAGGGTATGCGCGCGTATGTATGTGGATGTGTGTGTGTGTGTGTGTGTGTGTGTGTGTGTGTGTGTGTGTGTGTGTGTGTGTGTGTGTGTGTGTGTGTGTGTGTGTGTGTGTGTGTGTGTGCGACATTTGTTAACACACATACAGAGCGTGGAGTGATACTCCAGTCATCTAAATTACTAACATAGCTCACAAGGGCATAGAGAAAGGTGGTGTACCAAGTTCAAAGAGTTAATATTTTTCGATTCCTCTTTTGTGCTTTCACAGACTGAATCATCCATCTGTGCGATTAAGAAATGTTTTCAGTCCTGTCTGGTATTTAGCTTCCCATGTGAACCATTTTATGAGTTATGAGTCATTTGAGAGTCGGTGTGTGTGTGTGTGTGTGTGTGTGTGTGTGTGTGTGTGTGTGTGTGTGTGTGTGTGTGTGTGTGTGTGTGTGTGTGTGTGTGTGTGTGTGTGTGTGTGTGTATAGGCGATCACAACCTCTTTCATTTCTCAGGATGAGAATAATGACCATGGTTTTTCAGCCCAAACTCTGAGAACTGGTCTGATTGGACACATTTTAGTCATTAGTTAGTGATGGCAGCCAATCATAAGGCCATTTAGGCACATTCAATAGTTGATTTGTTGAATGCACTCACTTAGTGCTTGTATGGGACCATCGTTATGTAAATCTGTGTATCGTCTGCATAATTATGGTAAGATATATTTTTTTCCATAATCTGCATTATAGTGGGAACATGTATATATTAAACCTAAATCATGGTTGCAGCTGCCGCCGTGGTCCTGCTCAGCGCCCTGCTACACCCTGCTACGCCCTGCAGTGCCCTGCTACGCAATTAACTAGTACAACTACTATTTCTAGTTATAGTTCCATTATCTTTATTGTGACTATAATTGCCACTGTTCATTGTACCCCCAACTGGCACCGTCAGACAACCGCTCACCAAGAGCCTGGGTCTGTCTGAGGTTTCTGCCTTAAAGCTCCATTGAGTAATGTTTTGAGTTGATTCTTAGCAAAAACCCCTTTGTTCTTTCACAAATATGTCCTCATTCATGTGTAATTACTTCCACCAACTAATCAAAGTATTCTCGTAAGGGTAGAATCTGCCATTCAGAATCATTCAGAATACATACGGGCAAGTCACTCGAATGACAGCCGCCATGTTTTGCCGCCATCTTTAAAATACATTAGCCAAAGAGGGACATACCTCCGCCTTTTGCGCTTTTACACTCAGTGGCACAGTGACTATTGCCAGGGAGGGGAAGAAGATTACTCGCGACTGCCGACAGATTTGAAAGCCTGTTGAAGATGGAAGATCAGGCTTATTCTCGAGGACATGTAACAGAGTCACCAAGGAAGTTAAAAAGAGAATTAAAACAACAACGCGACAGGCAAAGCAACAAGACCAAAGTTAATATTGGAGTGGCTTTTCCAAGATGGAAAGAGATCATAAGGAGCAAGAATTTTAAAAGGGACGCCGAAGTCGCCTGCTTTCTTCTCGACAGGTAATTTAGCCTATTTGTGTAAATTCAAAGTTTTATAGTTGCTTTGCTAACTATAGCATGGTTGTGCATAACACTAGAACGACGTCTAGGATACTTTTCCTCACCTCAATGATAAAAAGGGATTGTCTACCTTGTAACATAAACTTAATCATATGTGTCGTGATTTCCCTGGCAGCTCACGTCATGTGCAGATGCAACACAGACTAGCTACAGCTAGAACAGCTGCGTGTAAACGATGGAGATACTAAGAGCTAATTTCAGCTTTGTGTGTGTGAAGTCCTTCCTTCAGCATTGACATTGTTCATACTGCTAAGATAAATATATTAAAAACACAAACCTCCGTTGCTTCTCTCCTATGCTGTAAACATTGCCTTACACTATTAATCTCGTACAATATACAGAATAACGATAGCATTGATACTTTACTAACATTAGCTTGCATGTGTTTGGGAACCTGATAGCTGATGTTAGCAATGAAATGGTACCAAAATAACAAAAACGTAAAACTATTATTACACTGGAAGGAACACTCACGGACAAAGTCGTACTTCTTGGAATAATACAGCCATTGTAGGAGTTAAAACGCAAAAAATTATAGTGTGGTCTAGACCAGTGGTTCCCAACCTTTTTTCCTTGGCGCCCCCCCTACTTATGCCTAAGAAAAGCTGAGCCCCCCCTCCGAAACCGAAGTTGAGGTAACTCTCGAGATAGAGACTTATTTCTTTTTTGATACAGAGGAGTTATCAGCACTTTTACGTTTCTCCGCTATGTTTCATTCATAAAATAGTGATGCTGTGGCGGCAGGAAAAATGAGGATGATAGCAGCTAGCAGCTGACCTGATGACAGCAAGGGCCACAGGTTAAGAGGTCCCGGAGGTTTGGCCTACTAAGTAGCCTGCCTACAATTTTAACCGAGAACAAAAATATATAGTTTTTATACAGGCTTTTTTTTACCTCAACCTCAAACCAGATAAAGACTTGCGCACCCCCTGTGATCTTTGCCGCCCCCCTGAGGGGTCCCCGAACCCCAGGTTGGCAACCACTGGTCTAGACCTACTCTATCTGTAAAGTGTCTTGAGATAACTCTGGTTATGATTTGATACTATAAATAAAATTTAACAGATGATGCCCAAAAATCCTTCAAATAGGATTCAAACCAGTTGGTCGACCGATAATACCAACTTAAAACTTTCCTCCACCGCCTGTGTTTAAGTAGACGTCATTTAAGGCCTTAACAAGAGCAGTCTCTGTGCTGTGGTCCAAATCCTGACTGGAAAACATCATGACAATTGTTTAGGGCCAAGAGGGTCTTAGGCTGAGAGGATTGATTCTGACCTGTAACTGTTCATTAGTGAGGTGTCTAGATTGTTCTTTAAGAGTGGCTTAATGACGTGATGAAGTTTTCAGGGCCTGTGGGAAATAACCTAAGAGTAGTGAAGTGTTGATTATTTGCAGAAGATCTGATGCCATGCACCCTTATTGTGTGTGGGCTCCGTCCATAGTTATCCAGAATACAACACAGTTCGTTAGTGCTGCTGTCCTGGGGGTTGTCAACATGAATGTTAAAATACCCAACAATAGCTACACAATCAAAGTCAATGCAGATGATAGACAGGAGTTCAGCCAATCATCAAAACAGTTTGCACTGTATTTAGGTGGCCTGTAGATGTTTAGGAATTGAGCTCGGCATGAGGAATTCAAATATAATATATTTGATAAACTTGCAGAATTAGTTGCGTGCATCTTGTTTATTTTAATACTTCTCTAAACAGGAATAGGATGAAATCTTTGGTGACCTTGCTGGCCTTATCAGTGCAGGCAGGAGTTGTTCTCTGTTTTTATCGTCTTTGTTATCAAGGTTGGTGTTACACAATGTGCTTGGTTGCGGTTGGGGTGGCAGTGACCAGGGATAAACGTAATTCCAGTGTTAACCAGCACTTCCATTTTTATGAAATCCTAAAAGGGGTGAGGCAGAGGAGAGAGAAGGAATTAGGAGACTAATTCATAAGCTGGTTGTCAACATGCTGACATTGAGGCTGTGGTGTTTTGTCTTTGTGACACAGAAGCTTCTGTGTGGGTCATGGGGCATCATCATTAGGCCTGGCCGGTGGGTGTCACAGACTGAATGAAAAATGGTCCATCAGTACTTGAACTCCAGATCTGCTTGGGCAGAGGCCATATGCCCGGAAAAGATGCCTGCGTCCCCAGAAGAAGTTATAAATATAGTTGATCCCTTTGAGACCACAGGTTTTGATGAGCCATGTGTTGAGTGCTAAGAGTCTGCTGAACTGGTTGAACCATCTGTTGACCATTGGCAGCAGTTCACTAATAAAAAAACTGGGCTTCTAATCTGTCTCCCCCAACCCATGAGACTTATAGAAGAAGTTTATTTTCTGTCGGCTGGCATTCTCCATAATACTATGTCCAAACTCAGCAGTAGTCCTCTCCACTTCTGTCTCATTGAGATTTATTAAAAGTTCAAACCTGTTCTCCAGTTATAATGTCGGGGTTGACTGTGGTCTGTGTTTATGTCCACTTTTGGTTGTCCTCCAGAAGTCCGGGGTAAAAATTGGCTGAGCTAAATCCAGTGCCTCCAGTGCGAATATCCAATCTTCTGTAACAATGTATGTATGTCTGTGTGCTTCATCGATTCTGATGAGCAGAGAGCAGAGTGCACAGTTCTGTTTGTAGTCCATTAAGTTACGTTTGGGTCACGTTAACATTGTATGTAGCAGAAGGCAGTTCAAAGTAGATAATCACAGCCCAGACTTGCTATAAATTACCCCACAAATGATTTGAGTTGTAATAGGAAACATCCTTAAATGTGTTGTAGTTTGAGACGAGCAGCAAAACATTAAAAAAAACACAGTAAGGAAAAGAGCGTCTGAACTGTAGCGATGCAGGAAGTGTACTTCTGAAGTTAAAGGAACACGCCGACTTATTGGGACTTTAGCTTATTCACCGTAACCCCCAGAGTTAGACAAGTCAATACATACCCTTCTCATCTCCGTGCGTGCTGTAACGCTGTCTGACGGCCCCAGCATTAGCTTAGCCTAGCACAGATCATGCCGGTAACTGGTTCCAACTAGCCGACTGCTCCGAATAAGTGACAAAATAACGCAAACATGTTCCTATTTACATGTTGTGATTTGTATAGTCACAGGGTGTACAAATAATGCCATGATCACCAGTCACGTTCGCTACTAACTAGCTATTCACATTGGTTTTGTTGACGGAAGTAACTGTGCTTTTCGGTGTTGCGCTAATCACTCCGCCCAAGTAACAGTGCTTCCACTTTCTGAGACTATAGTTCCCACTGAGTATACGGTTAGAATATGGCTGTGTCTCATGTGACCTTATTATTTGTACACCCTGTGACTATACAAATCACAACATGTAAATAGGAACATGTTTGCGTTATTATGTCACTTATTCGGAGCAGTCGGCTAGTTGGAACCAGTTACCTGCATGATCTGTGCTAGGCTAAGTTAATGCTGGGGGCGTCAGGCAGCGTTACAGCACGCACGGAGATGAGAAGGGTATGTATCGACTTGTTTAACGCTGGGGGTTACGGTGAATAAGCTAAAGTCCCAATAAGTCGGCGTGTTCCTTTAAGCCTGAGAGGATGTACAGTAGATTTGTATGACAACCTTCACATTTAAAAAACAAACAAATATAATCACGTTTTAATACCTTTATATTTTAAGGTTATGTGTAGAAAAAGTTAGAAAATTAGATTAGAAAATAGAAGCTACTGTGTGATGAATAAGTATACTGGTTCCACTGGGCAGCTGGACAGACATTTACGTCCCCCAGCAGAGGGGGAATATATTTAAATGAAGGTGATTATCCTTGCTTGTATCTGTTGGCTTATGGTCTATTATTCCATCCCAGAATCTCTCTCTGGTTGTTCTGATTTATTAGCTGGCTAATCATCTTTATATGCCTCAGTGTTTTGGGAGGCGATATTACTGTCGGCTCATGCTGAGGACTCAGCATCCGTGGTGTATTCTCTGAACTCCTGTCAATGCCAGTCACAGCTCAGTGGTCATGTTAACACTGATGGCAGCATAATTGTTTCTTAAAGATACAGCTCATTATTTATTTCACTCTACACAAGTAGATTCTTTAAGAGGTTTACTTGTATAATCCTAATTAATAATAATAATAATAGAAGTTTTGGAAAAAGACAATTCTGTTTCATTGTCAGTCTCCGTTCTTTTTAACAGCATTCAATATACAGTTGTTCTTTTTTAATAGTTGCTATTAATCACTATGGAACCAAAGCCAAAGCAAACCACAGCATGTGTTACTGTGCTGGAATGATGCATGACATTGTTCTCTACCATTGCTGTGTTTTACAGTTAAGGCTTACAAACTACAGCTTCAACTAAAGTTGAGCCAAGTCTGACATGTAGAGTTGAGCCTGACATATCAGTACACACCAGCCATATTTCCCAGAGCAAATGAAACATGAGCTTGCAGATTCGTCTGGTTTCCAGGCTAGCAACAAACACAAGCAGTCAGAAAATCAGAGGGGTAGCAGTTAAACCGAAAGAGCACCCGTGATGTCACCAATAGTCCCTCATTACACAGTATCGTCGGTTATGTTGACCCAGGAGTTGGTCTATAAACTGTGTTATCAATGTTTACAATGGAGAGCTTGGGTAATAAGATTGTTTCATGTATCCTTGTTTTCTCATCCAGAACGGCAAAGTCTCTGTATTTTATCCTTCCAACTATTGTTTTCTGATGCGTAATGATAATTACAGCCTCACACAGTCTCTTGCGTGGTGAAAGATTTTTAGTTTTCATATATATTTTTTTATAAACATAGAAAAAGTAAAGAAGCAACTAAAGCTCTTCCTCAGGATCTTCTCCATCAACTGTGACTGTAAATGACACATATCTCATAAAATGGTTCACATGGGAAGCTAAATACCAGACAGGACTGAAAACATTTCTTAATCGCACAGATGGATGATTCAGTCTGTGAAAGCACAAAAGAGGAGTCGAAAAACATTAACTCTTTGAACTTGGTACACCACCTTTCTCTATGCCCTTGTGAGCTATGTTAGTATTTTTAGTAGTAGTTAGTAACACACACACACACACACACACACACACACCTTTACTAGAACTGTATAATCAGCCTCAGGTGTATTCAGCCTTACTGACAGCAGACATCACCTCAACCGGATGTCTGGAGAAGACGCTGCCGCTCTGACATCATCGCCTCTTCCCATAAATACCAGATCCTCCATCATGTCTGCTCCTGCACCTGACCCCTGACAGGCACTTTGCAAGACAGGACAATGTGGAATCAATACCCAAATTATTCACACAGCATGCAGAGGAAGTGTCCTTTTCAATTTAAAGTGAACTAATTTGTTATTGTAAAGAGGAGGTTACACCTTAGGCCATCCAAGTTGTTTATCCATAACTGCCTGTAAATGCCGGTTAGGTTTCATCCCATCTGCTCAGCATATGTGTTTGAGAGAGAAGAAAACTGTCTTTGCTCTTTACAATGACCAATTAGGAAGACATGTTTTTTTTTTTTTAACCAGACAATTTTAATGGAAAAACTACGCCTCAAGAAAACCCCTCATTCATTGTTACCAGCCACCCACCTGGATGATGATACCGCTGTGGCCCTTCCGTGCAGCGCACTAAATAAAAACAGACATAGAGGCTCTTTTTTTTTAGGCATTCCACACAAGCATGTTTTTAAGCTTTTGTCCCACTGGCATGACTGAGGGAGAAATGTAAATCATGCAAACTGCTGAATATCCATAACCTCTCTTGTGTGGATGCCATAGCCTGCAGCTCTCTTGATTATTGCTCTTCCAGTCAAATACAAGCATTCCAGACAGCAGCAATGAGTGTGTTGTAAATAGACAAAACATGCTTTGACAGGCTTCCTACATGGTCTCCTATTTTTGTGACAGTTGCTTTCTTTTACTTCCCTCTCTATTTTGGTTTTTCCTACCCCACCTGCTTTATTAGTACTCTTAAAACCACACATATTCTCTGTGAACCAAGCCAGTTTGGTTCTGAAAACGGAGTGCAATGAATTGTCCTTTTATAATCGAGCCAATGCCTTAGCAGTTGGAGGAGGCTAAAGTCTCAGTGCTGCTTTCCCATAAGCTTTTTGTGCATGACCTAGGGTTATTTTAAGTCACAGCCGTCACAGCTCTGCGGTTCATCTGTCTGTGCGAGGCAGATGGATGCAAACAAAGCTTCAGAAATAGTTAAAGTCACCCCAGAAGAGAGGGAACCTTATGGATTGGCAGATGAGTGACAAATTAGATATACAGTACTTTCAAGTGGATGTTTTGGCACGGCACACGTCTTTTTTGTTTTTTTATGTCTGTGGTGGCATTTGATTGTGTGCACTCATGAGCATGTAAGCACACAGTGCGTGCCTGTCTGTGTGCGAGTGTGTTTAGTCTACAGGCAGAGGAAAGGAGCTTGTGGTTTGACAAAGACAAATGGCCGAGTTTGTTCCTCTCCTGTGAATGCGTATCAGCATATGACATCATCACTTCCATTTTCATGCCGTTGCCTAACTGGGGGGGTCAATATGCTCGGGGCACGCTCAGGCACTGAAATATTTCAAAAGTAGGATGAATGATTGGAAAGCCGAGGGAGTGAGAGAAAGACAGAGCGAGGTCGGGTGCAGTGGATGATTAGATAGGCAGTATGCCATTGTCACAGGATAGAGAAAGCTACTGTGGTATTACCAGAGGGTTAACTACATGTGCAACATCAGCACAAAAATATACGCTGAACAACAGCAACAGTTTCTTTTGTGGAGAGAAAATCATTATATTGAAAATATAACACACTCACTTGGAGGGGACAAAGAATGCTAAAGAGAAGCTGTGAATGCAGTTAAAATCAGTCAAAACCCAGTAATATTTATTATAGTTTTACATTATCGCTAGTACAGACAGTATTTTGTCATGCAATTATTTTTCGATAGAAAAGATTTTCTTTTTCGATAGAAAAGTCACTTTTTTGTCATGCAATTGATTACTTTTCAATAGAGGCAGATGGACATGCAATAACACAATTGTTGGCTACTTGGGGGCAGCAGAAACAAAATTTAAACGGACATACGCGGACATATATTAAGTCGATATGGCTAACTTGTCAACAATCAATTTACATACTTAGCATTCATTTGGAGTCTTGCATTTGGCCATCTGACAAATGCACAAGTTATCCAACCCATATGACCACATAGGCGGTTTAGTCCTACCCTCTAAGACGACCCACAGAAAGTTTCCAAAATTAGTGCAGCAGATCAACACGTCCTCCACTTTAGGAGGTCACAGTTTGAAACATGTGGTTAACCGTGGGTAAAGAAATCGTGGTTTAGCCCTGTAAGGCCCTTAGCTGCTGTATTTCAACTTTACTTGTAGCCTAAAAGTGTAAATAAAATCTGTAATTGTTTTTCTAAAGACCACGTTCACATGGTCAATGGGTCCTACTGTCCTTTTAGTATGATAATAAGGGAGCATAACAGGCTAGCCAGATAGCATTGTGTGAATTTAGTGGAATGTGTAAATAGGATAAGGAAATCATTTGGTCTTTAAAGGGTTAAAATCAGTACAGTTGATACGTTACTTTACTTCCGTACATAAGTACTAAGCAATGGAGTATGATCTAATTACGCACGTGACGTTCTATGTCACGTGCGTAATTAGTGCAGGTCAAGGTTCTGCACTGAGAGTGATGAAAGTGAACAAAAATAGAAAAGTTGTGGGCCATAAAACCAAAACAATGAGCTGAAAGTTAAAATGTTCTGTAGAGTTGAGGGGGAAGAGTCGGGTGATAATTCTCCCTGGGATCATCACGTTACAAGCGACCCCCTCCCCTACATTACACATCTTCTGATCCATTGTTATTATGAAAATAATGTGTTGGCTATGTTAAATAAAATACCAAATACCAAGCTATATAAGGAAAATTAATTTGCATTGCTAATAATAAAAATATGTAACAACGCTAATATTGTAGCCACTATACAGTCTACAGCTTGTCACTGTTTTACAAGCTATTTTGTCTTTAGTCCCATAATGTACAGCACCTCATAAAATGCCATTTAACTCAATCATATCACCATGTTCCCAGCAGAGAAAATAACAACTCAAGGCCTACAGTGAATTAGGTTGTTGGCTCTGTAGTCAAGAAGTGTAATTTGTTACTGTCGTTTGAGTCTTATCACAGTTCCTGTAGTCCCATTTCTCTCCTTGCTTGGGCTCACTAACATTTCCCGCCATATTCCTTTGATTAGGAGCACATCTGACTCCCATTAAAACTTCCACATGCACATCCAGGGGCTGCCTTGGAGCTGGATGGAAAAGGTTGGGTTTTTTTTCTCCTTTTTTTCATCCAACAAGCAGCCAACTCAAGCATTCAGGAAAGAGAGCAGGATGCCTCACAGTAAGCATTTAAGTATAGGGAATAAAGTGTTGAATCAACCGTTTTCTCATTAACACTTTCAAATTTTAGTAATACGCCCCTGGCTTTTATCACTCAAAGCTGAACTTACCATCAAATGAGCAACTAAATGTTTCTTTAATGGTTTAACCAACACCATATACGGGTATGGTTTTGAAAGATTGTTGGATAAGTGCTGTCTGCCTTTGGCCACACAATAAAATCCTTCGCCAAATGCCATTCAAAGCCTGGGAATTATAATGAAATGGATGACAGTTGCACTTTCTCAACAGTTAAAAGGAAAAGGAAAATCCAAAGCAAATAATGTTTTTGACAATAGTGGACATGTGCTGACTGTGGCACAACCATAAGGCCATAAAAGCAGCCATGGCCAAAGAAGAGCTGCAGCCAAGTGGGCCACTGCCTGGCAAGGACATTAGGAAGTGATATGACTAATCCACAGATTCCAGGGAGGAAATGACATACAGTGGAAAGCCTCAGAGGCCTTGAATCCCACAGAACATCAGGTAAGGTGGAGTCCATCCCTGAAGGAGAGGAAGTTATCTCAACAAGCTGGGCACACATTATAATTCCTGTGTTACTGTCCCTCTGGCCAGCGTGTCACTCTGACAGCAGTACAATGTGTAATACAAGAGATGAATTCTGTCAACGGAGTCATCATGATGTGTCGTCTTCATGTCTTCCAGTCCATCAGAGCTCTGCACCTCCCTGCTCTATGTGTTTACTGTAAGCCATTACAGCATGAGTGTCTTTGCCTCTATCCTGTCTGTCTTTTGGTCAGTCAGTCTACCACTTGGTCTCAAACTGACATATCTCAACAACTATTGGATGGATTGCCATGCAATTTTGTGCAGATGATCACAGTTCCCAGATATGTATCCTACTGGCTTTGGTGATCCCTGTCACATTCATGTTCTCCTTAAGATTAATGGACCTTTTTCACAGCAGACATTTTGACTTGTCATAGTAGGAAAAGCACAGCTGAAATTGATAACCTTAACGATGGCTCAATTCCATCAAGTGTCCCAGTGAACTATTTCAGTGAGTCAGCATGCACAATACCAGGGCCTCTCCTAAGTGGAATGCAGCCATCATTAATGGTTTTGAACACAACTGTGCTTTTCCTACTATGACATGTCAACATGTCATAGTAGGAAACATGTCTGCCATGAAAAGGTCTATAGTAATAACTTTGGTGATGCCTTCCCTTTTTATCCAGCACCATCATCAGGTCAATATTTCAGTTTGTCCAATATTTTGGTTTATGACCAAATACCTGCAAAACTAATGGCATTCCTTCTGAGCTGTACTTTGTGTTTAGTGCTAATGAACAGTTAGCATGCTAACACTCTAAACTAAGATGGTGAACATTGTAAACATTGCAGCTAAACATCATGTTCTGATGTTAGCATTTAATGAACCACTGTGCAACCGAACAAATTACATTCTACACTTGAAACTTACATACGTATGTATTTTACAGGCCTCAGTATTTTTATACTCAATACTTTTAAAATTGAGGCCAACAAATGGCAACTAAAAAATAAAGGATTAAGTATTTCCCTTCCCTGAATGAATTCCTGGCAATGTGGTAAAGACTGTGAAATACCATAGAAATTACAGAAACTATTAGTCATTAGTTGAAACATATGATAATATAATGAAATATATAAAAAAGATCCAAATAATTATTTATACAGTATGTGCACACGTCCATCACACACGCCTATTTAATCCATCTGAACAGAAGTCTTGAAACATTTAGACTTCTTACTGCATCGATTAAAGCGTGGAATACCATATGGAATATATTACCATTTACACTCTGTTTCATATTGGCTACCAACCCCTCTATATCATAGCGGATTCATGGCACTGACAGACCAGCTATTTCAGGTCAGGCACCCCTGCCACAACAGCCCAAGCATGGTGTAATTTGAGCCTGTAGCCAGGAATTAATTGTCTACTTTTTTTGCCAGAAAACATAAATCAGTTGTCTGCATCCTTTCAGTGTCAGCCCCCTTTTGCACAGTGAGAGGCAGCCAGGCCTGTGCACTTCTGACAAACAATGGGGTGGGCCATAACCAACCATGAAATCAGCCATTCAGGATGCCAAGACAACATCTATGTAAAGGTTGAGTTCAAAGCCCTTAAAATAAAATATGTATAGAAGGGAAATAGCAGGAAAAAGTACTCAAATATTACCTCAAAGTTATCAATCTTTTTGCTTCTTTTATTTTTGTTATCTTAGTGTACTCCAAATGAAAACAAGATGTTCGATAACATCTGGACACATAATCAAAAGCAACATATTTTTAATGAATGAGTTCAACATAATAATGATGCTGAACAAAGTTGCTTGTTTTCATGAGTCCCTATTTCCTGCATGTCTGGCTCTTTTCTAGGATTAGCCAAGTGTTCGTAAGGTCCAACTAAAACAAAGATGACGTTGGTAGCTCGAGCACTGCCCTAAACAACCATCCGATCTATCTGCTGATCTAAGCCCAGATCCTGTCCAGACAATACCCGGCTTCCCCGTGCTGCACCAATCAAAACACATGCCATTATATGGCAGCCGGGTGAGAGGCCTGGAGTCGAAAAAAACGAGAAAGGAAAGGGAAGGTGACAGAAAGAGAAAAGAGAGGAGGAGGAGGCTTTTAGACAGAAATACCAGGGTAAGCTCTTACTGCTGAAAAGCCAAAGTCATCAAATGAAGAGAGGCATTTGTGTAGTCTATTTAGACCACCCTCTCCGTCTTTGTTTAGTCTTTTGTAGTGTTTTCATACCCATGACTCTGCTGGCTGCATTGGCTCTACTCTCCAGTGCTCTCAAAGAAAACCCCTTCAGTGGGATGGAGAGCAGTCGCCCAGTAGCTGGCACTGTGCAGACCAGTGCTCTGATGAACTAAAAAGGGACTGGGGCTGCAGGTCGGGGGCAGTGAACTCGGTCCTCCCCTGGTGCTCTCTGACAGAGTCTAATCCATTTAGGTCGAGTCCTGGCAGAGAATCTGAGGTTTAACAAAGCCCAGCTCTGTCTCTGTGATCCAGCCCACTGAGTTTTAAGCTTTTACAGATGTGTGGAGAAAGTGGGCATGGAGCAGGCCCAGGCTCATTTGGATGAATAACTGGACGCAGGGTGCTAAATCTGCCATTCAACAACAGCCTGATGAATCCTTCGCGTCTGCAGAGCGAGCTCAGAGTTAACCAACACACATATATACACATATACATACTCAGACAGCCAGTGCCTGGTGGGTATTTCCAAAACTGATATGGCAGAATTTGGCTTTTTTGTTGTGTACAGGGCAAGCAGCCAAGCGTCTTATCAGCCCTGATGTTGTCTTTCTTGGTTTCTGTCTCAATGCTCTCCGCAGGCTACGCTCTTTGACTCAAATTTCCCTTCAGATCACTCATGAGCGATCGTCACACTGTTGCCAACAAACAAACCACTGAAAAATCTGGAAAGATGTAGCGTCTCTCCGATCAGACTAGTCATAGCAGGCATTACTGTACGCCAAAAGTGATATGGAGGACATCAAAGCAGACAGGCAAAGTTGACTTTGATGACAGGCAGAACATCTAGATTATGCCATGGCAGCTGAGCACAAAAAGATTTATTTAACATGATGCTGAAACAGATGTCAGCAGTGTGTCATGTGAAAGCCCCTTTGTTTCATTTTCCACTCAGGAAAATGAGTTACGGGGCCTTCATGGTGAAATCCAGCTTCTCTTTGCCCCCCCCAAAAATACTCATTGAATCAATTTCATCTTGCTCTGATCAAGGCTAAAATGCAAACTTAGAAAGACAAGGCACATCATGAATCTATTAAATGGGTGAAGAAATGAAAACAGCATCCTCTAGTGTACTAAGGTGCAACAATGCTGATCAGAGATCCATGAGCTAGAGTAGCTAATCATTATTTCACTAAAAGCTGTACCCATGAGCCAAGATACACACCTATTCCAATGGAAGGTCATATGTGAGCATATGACACACAATTTGGACAGGATAGACAGAGGGTGTGCAGGATGATAGACTGTGGGTGTGTGTGTGTTGAGAGATGCAGTGCATGAGGATGTGGTGGTTGACTGAAATTAAATAGGTTTGTTAGGTGTTATAGCAGCACTTTCCATGTTTCATTTCCTGGCCACCTGTTTGCCAGCGAGCATGAGTAGGACAGTACTGTGCTTCTCTAAGTTTGCGCTGCTCCTCCTCCTCCTCCTTCTCCTCCTCCTCCTCCTCCTCCTCCTCCTCCTCCTAGCACGTAGACCACAAGTTAGGTCAGACTCCCTTTGAGAAAAAGAGTAATCAACTATTCATTCTGCCAAACATTTCCTGAGAAATGGAGCAAGGTTTAAGTGTTGTGTGGGCTGTATGTTTTCAGATTTTCGGTTGAGACCAGCACGTCTTATAGGCCTGAGCCTAATATTTCAAGCAGACCAAATAGTTGGGGAATCAATGTTGCAAAAGTTACTAGAAGAGGAGGGGAAGTTTATCAGAAGGAGTGGAAACAAGTCACAGCTGGATGCTTAAAAGAAAAAGAAAATTCAACTGTGTTAAAAAAAAAATAAAAGAATAGTTTGACATTTGGGAAATAACCTTACTCGCTTTCTTGCTGAGAGTTAGATGAGAAAATCAATACCACTCGAAAATGGTATCGATCATCCCAGTTTACTCTCGACAAGAAAGCAAAAAGGCGTATTTTGACAAAATGTTGAGTTATATCTTTTAAAGGTTTTGGTTATTTCTTTGTGCAAGAAGCTTGAGAGCATCACGTAAACAAAAAACTAACCGTATGAAATGCAGTCAATGTGAATAATCAAGTCGACACAAGACTGAAAGCCCACACCAGTATAACACAATGCTATTATTGTCTGTAGAATCAAAAAAAGAACCATTTCTTCTGGGATTAAATCCAAACCAGCATTCTACCTCCTAAATCTGAGTCAGTACCATCGTGTGTGCTTTCCAAAGGCATGCCCTAATTACTGGCTGCAGCCAAGGTTAACTGACAGTTTGGGTTCTACCATATTTCCCCTCATAAACCTTTAGTAACATGAGGCAACACCACACTACCAATTAAAAACAAGTATGTGACAAATACCTCTTTTTGCAGAAACTGCACACCCATAGGTTGCAGAGGTTGAAGAACGCATGAAAGAAATGGGTTCAGCTCAGGTTATTTGACTGCAAAACTAAAATCATATTGTCACATGCAGCTGAATATACTATAATACTGTGTTTTCTTTCTCACTAGCAAGGGACTAATGCCAGGGTACAATATTTAAAAGAGCATCCAGGAAAAGAAAAAAACCCATTGGCGTGTAGAAACGGAGAAAAATCAAAATCTGAGAAAGTCCTCAATCTATCAAAAGTATAATGGGTTAGGGTTAAAAAAAATAAAATAAATAATAATCCATAAAAAAGAATGAAAAACATCAAGTAAAATCATTGGAAATGCAGTGTTGTTTGTAAACTCGTCGGGTATTGATATAACAGCCATGTAAGTTATGAGAGTATCCCTGGAGACACAAATATAAATATAAACAGCCTGAAATACACGCCTGCCAATCCAGCCAGCGGCAGCCATCTGGGCCTCTCCAGTTACAGTGCTGAATAAGAAAATGAGAAAATAAATAGCTAGCAGTACCAAGATCCTGTTCAGGCTGACTCAAGAAAACCACCTTCTCCTGTTCCAGCCCACAGGTGATCAAGCCAATGTAAAAGCTCATTAATAAATTCAGCACCACGGTCCCCGAGGTGTCTGGGATTTGGGGGTCTTGATTGAGGGAATGTTTGACCTTCTGGTTGGAGCTCATTTTCTCCAGACGGCTGTTTTAAGCACTAAAAAGTCGTGCCTGGATTTCAGTTTCGTGACCCACTTAAATGCTGTGTGCTGGCAAACATGCCCGAAAGGTTTCTCGCCTGGCAGCAAACCTGCTTTGCTCGACTCGAGCTTAGCAACGCCACTCTTATTTTGACTCCCCTCTAATTAGGGGCTGGGTGGATCCAGGAGGAGAGAAAGGAGGGATGGACAAATCAAAAAATGGCCCGAGAAACAAAGAAAAGGGAAAAGAAAGTAAAGGCATCTATAAAAGCTGTGAATAAAAAAGGGAGATAATGAAAATGTATGGGGAGAGATGTCAATGATTTCTATTGTGTGCAGAAGGAATGCTTTGTTTCACTTTTCATGAGGTCATGTTATGCTAACCCTCAGCAAGAAAATAAAATTATTTATGAACTCAGTGAAGTAAAGGGGAAGAAAATAACAGATCATGTTGGACATAAGTTCCTGCTAACAATGGTGTGCAAGCTACACCAGAAATATGAAGTCATTGTAGTCCTAAGGCTTACACCCACATGTTGTTTTACTCATTTAAAGGAATATCTCAGCAGCAACACATGTTCATCTGTATGAAACCACACCTCAGAGGTGGTCCCTCTTTCAACATGCAGCGAACAGAAAGCTTTTTAATGCTGAACAGAGTGATGTTGATACAGTGGGGAATGTGTTGCTCTTGCTTCAGGGTGAACAGGGTCAAGTACTCAGGGGTCAAGCTCATCCATCCCCTGGCAAATGGAAAAAAATGTCAGGGATGTATTACTACTGCACAGCCTGCACTGCATTCCCATATACATGTAGCTGTGGGTGAGCTGCTGTGTGCACACACTTTCCATTTTGTAGCCGTGCTAATGATCACATTATTGTAGATCTTGTTTCAAAACAAAAATAATAGTTTACAGAAACACATGTGCAAGAAGGCTGAAGAAGTGAGATCCTATGAGGAGTCACTGTTGCTAGGTTTCAACCATTATCATGGAGGATGTTGCACAGGAAAGGAGTGACAGATGCTTCAGATTGGTCCCAGACCAAAATATTCCCCTCCTTTGAAGACATATTTTCTTCCCTCAGGACTCCTCGCTCCCTCCCCATCCTCAATCTTCATTAAGAGTCTCTGATTCCAGCTTCTTAAATGTGAATGTTTTCTAGTTTCTTAACTCCTCTATGAAACTAAACTGAATATCTTTCAGTTGTGGACAAAAGACATTTGTGGACGTCCATCTGATCGCCATTTTACAGACCATACAACTAATCGATTACTCAAGAGCATAATTGACAGATTCATTGACAGTGAAAATAATCGTTAGTTGCAGCCCTAGTATAATGTATTATACTCTATATACCTACACTGGCTCTCTCCCATTTTCATTCTCTCCAATACACACTCTCCCACCAAGCCTGATCAAAAGTAAATTATGAAATTACACATAACAGCGAGGCCTATCTTCCAACAGTGAAGGCGGTGAGGCGGGGGGGAAGGGTCTTAGATAAAGTCGCTGTGGTTTACTGAGGGGAAATTCTCCCCCACCAAAGTCAGCGGATTGGCAGCAAGATTATCTTTCCCGCGTAGGCAGGAAATCAGATCTGTGAGCCCCATCAACAGGAAATTAAAGAGAACAACATGGTTTAGACAAGAGCCAACAAACCCCGGTCTACCCAGATCCTCTCAGCAGCCACTTCAACCACTGACTAGGCCTGGCAATGGTTGAGGACGTCCTGACAGTGGAACACTCCTCAGTCCAATCTGTAGATAAACAGCAGCCAGAGTACTCAGACAGCAGATATCCTTATGTAAATAATAAATGTTTGGACGTACCTCAAACACTAGTGAATGCAGTCTACGTCCTCGTCAGGCTTATCTGGGCTCATTTCATTTATATTTCTGTTTCTGCTTTTAAAAAAGCTTGGTTAATACGGCCTCTTAGATTTATTTTTTTCTACTTTTCAAACACCCTCTCTGACTACAATTAGCTTTCCCTTATCACACAAACTGTGTCATGATGATCTCAATATATGTTCCTAGTGTTATTGTTTCAGTGGGGATTGCAAAGTATAATCTAGTCTTAAATTCCTTCTGTTCTTTGCCGATAGTTCCTGTGGGATCTTTACTTTGACTTTGTTTCCACAGCTGAGCTTGAGTATCTATAATCTCTTTCACTGATGATGCTCTCATTAATTTAGTGGGTGCAGGTTAAGAGTTAGTAGTGTGTGCAGGTGGAAAACAAGATCACTTTGGACTTAAAAAGAAAGAATACTGATTCAAAATCATCATCATCTGCTAGATAATTCATTATGCAGGAAATGTAATGAAACCTTACACTCCAAATGAGTTTGGCAAACAAAACCTACAAGAATCATACCATATGTCCCCATGTAAATGTGCAATTAAATGCTTCATGTATGAACGCACAGTATTTGTAGGTTTTGTCTTGCATGGTTATGGCCATGTTACAATATTACAATTATATCATGTAGTTTCGTATATAGTAGTTCAGAAACACGTCTTCTGCCCTCCCTATGTGTATAGTTGCACATGTAAACACACTTCCAATAAAGGCTGAAGACAAGGAGCTGGACTTTCAAGTCTTCACTGGAAGCAATTTACAGCAAAACAGACAACAAAATCAATGATTACAAGTCAGAGAAAGATGATAGCCTACTACAAAAACAACGACAAAAGGTGTTACACGTGTAACATTAATTGGATTGTCCCTCATGCCAGGAAGTAACAAATATTAAGTTCTCACAGGAAGAAAAACACAGTAATTTATCTATTAAAGGTCCTATGACATGCTGCTTTTTGGATGCTTTTATATAGGCCTTAGTGGTCCCCTAATACTGTATCTGAAGTCTCTTTTATATAGGCCTTAGTGGTCCCCTAATACTGTATCTGAAGTCTCTTTTATATAGGCCTTAGTGGTCTCCTAATACTGTATCTGAAGTCTCTTTTATATAGACCTTAGTGGTCCCCTAATACTGTATCTGAAGTCTCTTTATATAGACCTTAGTGGTCCCCTAATACTGTATCTGAAGTCTCTTTTATATAGACCTTAGTGGTCCCCTAATACTGTATCTGAAGTCTCTTTTATATAGGCCTTAGTGGTCCCCTAATACTGTATCTGAAGTCTCTTTTATATAGGCCTTAGTGGTCCCCTAATACTGTATCTGAAGTCTCTTTTATATAGGCCTTAGTGGTCCCCTAATACTGTATCTGAAGTCTCTTTTATATAGGCCTTAGTGGTCCCCCTAATACTGTATCTGAAGTCTCTTTTATATAGGCCTTAGTGGTCCCCTAATACTGTATCTGAAGTCTCTTTTATATAGACCTTAGTGGTCCCCTAATACTGTATCTGAAGTCTCTTTTATATAGGCCTTAGTGGTCCCCTAATACTGTATCTGAAGTCTCTTTTATATAGGCCTTAGTGGTCCCCTAATACTGTATCTGAAGTCTCTTTTATATAGACCTTAGTGGTCCCCTAATACTGTATCTGAAGTCTCTTTTCTGA
This sequence comes from Sander vitreus, assembly GCF_031162955.1. Classification (NCBI taxonomy): domain Eukaryota; kingdom Metazoa; phylum Chordata; class Actinopteri; order Perciformes; family Percidae; genus Sander; species Sander vitreus. The sequence goes on along the minus strand of NC_135864.1, from coordinate 22,181,067 downwards.
AATTCAGCCTTGGTGCAGAATTACAGCCACTAGAGCCAGTCCCACAATGAGCTTTCCTTAGGATGTGCCATTTCTGTGTCTGTAGCTTTAAATGCTATTGAGGAGGAGAGAGGGGGGCAAGGTGGAGGGTGGGGGTGTGGCTTTGACCAACTGCCATGCTTTGCTTGTTTTCAACATAGACTGTATATAGAATGGACCAACAGATCCCGTTGCTCTGGACCAGTGAAGGATATTAGAAGCACTTTTCTGGTGAGCGCTGAGCGTTACTGCGCAGCCTCCAACTGAGAGAGACGACGTAAATGTGATGTGAGCAACCTGTCTGAAAGTTGTAAGTCTTCTGGTAGCTGTGCCAAGAGAAATCTCAATCATTCCCAATCTTGCAGAGACGGAGAGCGTAGGTATATGTAAGGAGATAACATAGGCACAGGCTAGTTATTGCTAACTAAAATGCTAGTTAACATTAGTAATTCAACTTAAACAGCTAATGTAAGTTGAAACTGCCTGCGAGCTTCTCCTGTACTATACGGTAATTCCTCTACTATGCGACAGTAAGCCGCATGGTTATGACACAAAAACGTCTGCTACGGAGCCATAACGTGAGATACAAGGTAATTGAGCCTTTTATACATTGTTGTGTTTCTTTAGAAATAAACAATGGACAAATAAAGTCTTTAAACGCTTCAGATGTAAAGTTTTTCGCTGTCAAAGTGACGTCAAAACGAATGGCAGTCAATGGAACGCTAACGGCGGGTGAGTGCTTGTTAGCAGCTACGGGTTGTTGACAGACGCGTACCCCCTTGATCTCCACAACGCTGGGGATTAAGGTCAAGCTACCCCAAACACAAATTTGGGGATAGGAGAAAAAAAACAACCTTGTGGCTTGTTTGCATTTCTTTAAACCAATCACAATCATCTTAGGGGGCGCTAAGCTCTGGAAGCAACTACAGTGCCTCTTCAAAATAGTAGAAGGAACATTTGCATGTAGGCAAGCTCTGTAATGGATAATTCCCCGCAAAAGAAAACACCACATACAACATTAACTGAAGTTACTGTTCACACAATACAGTAATGTTAGCCATTTAAACTAGCCAGATACATAGTTAAACTTAATTTGCTCTTACCAGTGTATCGCCATGTGTCCACAGCAATCCCCACCAATCGGTCCCGCTTCAGAACGTTGGCATTTGCAGGATGGCTCTGTTTCTATAGTTGCCAACGAATGTTTCTGGTAATCCGTATACGATGGAGAACTGGCCAGCAGCAATTTTTTCATCCGTGTCTTTATCTTGCCTGGGGAATAAGCTGCAGCTACCCCCCCTTTGACTGCAGGGTATTCAACTGGTCCTCCATCCACTAACTGTTGGTGACAGTATACAGTGTATATGCCACTAAAATACAGTTTTACGGTTCTAATTAGTGGTTCTCAACCTTTTGGTTTGTGCACTACTTGTGACCTGTCATCACAGGTTATGGCATGTAGTCGTGGGATGGGAGTAGTGATTTTCTTCCTTCCTTTGATGTATTGTTCAAAAACTTGAAAAGCTGAAAGTATCCAGTATTCCAGAAGGAGGTTTTATCTTGGGATACTTTGAGGGGTCCCAAGCCAAAGGTTGGGAACTTCTCAATACATCTCATATATTATACATCTCTCATTTAGAAAACAAAGTATAAGCTTTAATGATGCAAGTAAAAACACACTAATTGACACCTTTCAGTTCAAAAAGAGGACCCAAAAGCAGAACACCAGGCAGGTAGGATGACTGAACAAAAAGCAATCTTAAATGTAAACAACTGGCAACAAAACTGAAGGCACAGACTGAAGTAAAGTACAAAGGAAAAACACAAAAACTAAACTGAGAACAAACCTGGCACGATGAACCCAGGGAGGAAATCCAACAAGGAACCAAGGACATAGGACAAAACTTCTGGGCCCCTATAGAAAGGCATTCTCTATGGTCCCCTGCCCGCATCTACAGCTATTCATTTTAGCATCTTTTTGGGTACTCAGTTCCCTTTCCCTACCCAGTACAACCCCGCAAGGAACACAAGCAAGTGACTAATGCAGAACTGACAAAAGATAAGGGGCGCACAAGGACTTAATACAGGAAAAGGTGATAACGAGCTCGGGACAAGTGACGGCAGGGTTGATGAACAGGTAGGAAGCAAGGTATCTGAAATGAGAAGGAGGTGAGTATTTCAAAGTAAAACAGGAAACAAATAATAAATGACAAGAACCAATGAAAACATAAACTTAGAGCAAAACGGGACATGACACGAATACTGTATGTGGATATACAGTAAAAGCTTTAAAATCTGTTGATGTTTACTCCTCAAGTCCAACTACAGTGGATTTTTAGGGCCTCTTCAGCCTGCGAAATATGCCACTGATAGAGTCTACAACAAACCACATCTACACTTTGATATTTCATATCCCTGCACAGTAAATCCAATGAAGCTCTCATTGATTCCCTATATTGATTTAACTTAGCCTCTCCTGGGTGAAATACGGCACTGCTCAGTGATGAGAACTTGTGTGTGTATATACTGGATGTGGATATACAATATTTGTGGTGTGGTGGCGGGTCATATATGGGCTGGGCTTCTGTGGGTTTGGCTGCATATCCCTGGGCTGCTGCACAGCGGAAACCAGCCTCCTTTGTCTTCAGTATCTATCCACAAGTTCTCAGCTGCCAACACACTTTCAGCAAGACTTAATGGGGCTAAGCTGCCTGAGAAACCTCCGGTTATACCGTCCACAATGAGACAACAATAGTGCTTCTTACAAGTGTTGCCCTAATTGAAATCCTCTATTTATTGAACTTGCATTATTGCTAACGTGTGGCTGTATTTCTTTGGGGCATGTAGTTCATTTTGGCAATTATTGAACCTTGTTTGGGTGGATACTGGTAGACTACAGAGCATTATCTTGTGCTTGGCATCATTGAATTAAGATCTTGGGCAGGTGCAAATGCATGATTCTTTTCTATAAATGTCAGAGGATCATAAGCTCTGCTCTGTTTGCTAATATAGGCAAATAAATAAGTGTCAATGACTCATTGGTGTTTCAGGGTGAAATATCCTGTGACCAGAATGACGTGCAAAAGAGACCCAAAGTCTCTAGGGAAATAAGGGCCTAGGATTATGGTGTCAACACATAAGTACTACATAAGTGTATGCGACATACTATAGTGGAAATCAACTCTTACTCAAATTGGGAAAAGCACTTTTTTTGCTTTCATACAGAGAGTTACATGAGAAGATTGATACCACTACCGTAACTGCACGCAGAGCATGAAGCTACAGCTAGCAGCCGTTTAACTCACACACACAGCCGGCTCACACACCTTAGGCGATGAGTCAAAATGTTATTTTCTATCCAGCAACAGATTACATCTTCCAGGGTTATTTTGTGATTTGAATACTTTTTGCCCAAAATGATAACTTCAACATTTCCACAAACTGCGCCGCTTCGCTCCGTTCTTTACTCTGGAATGTTAAATCTGCTGTAGTCTGTAGAAATATTGTGTTTAAATGTTTTTGCTTAAAACTGGGAAACCATTTTATCTTTTCGGGCAGACAGAAGACATCTGTGGGATCACAAAAATACCTTTGAAGGTCAAAGAAAATGGCGTTTTCGAATTCTCATTCGCTCACAACGTTTGCAAAGAGAACACTGTGTGACCAAAAAATGGAGCTATCTAATTTCCTTCACTGAATTAGACTAATCCTGATTGTCTGATTATCTCTCCATTGAGTGGGAAGATGTGGAGCAAACAGCAGACTGTCAGCCCTCCCGTTGCATCTGTGATTCCCCCGGGGGCCCCAATCTGTGGCACTGGCCTTAGCTCAGGGTGCTGACACACTTGTGCCCTAACACACGTAATGCACCCGGTGAACAATTGAGCAAATAATAAAAGAAAGCAAAGAGCGAGCCTGCAGTCTGACAGGGGCTCAGAGGGGGTGTCGAAGGTCAGCTGCTTTCTCAGAGCGATCTTTTTCAACCAGGCGTCCAAAGTCAACATTCCAACTAACCTACAGCCATCAGAATGCAGACTGAATGAAAGCGAGAGGAAATGGAGGAAGATGGAGAGAAAATAACAAAAAAAAGGATCGTGGAGAGTTTTTTTTTCCTCCTGAAAAGCTAATGTTTCACAGGTTTTGCTTTCCAAGCTTTGGAAGCCCACATGCCTACAGTTATTCGTCTGGGTAGACATCATCCATTACCTCTAATTAACCAGATGATGGTCTGGTGAGCAGAAAATGAAGGAGGCGATTAATCACTCACAGCACCTCTAGGCCTACTGCTCACCCCAACAAAAAGGGGGAAATGATCGAGAAAAAAGCTCTTGGGCTTTTTGTGCTTCTTCTCCTCATGCCCAGAGACAGGACATATCCAAATTTTTTTTGGAAAATAGAGACTCCTTTGAGGATTAGCAATATCCATGCACCTGACAGATCTAATGAAGAAAGCACATCATATACTCATACATATTGTGCACACTGTACAGTTGATCCGTGAGAGGGGTAATACAAAGAGAAATGGTAGTCGTGCAGGCTTCTATATGCCATCTTTTTATTAGATGGAGGGAATTTACTGCCTCTGTTGAGGTATAGTTTTTCTCTTCTTCCGCTTGTTTGTGTCATGCTTCTTCTGCGGGTGAGTTACTGGCGGTTTGGGCGATGACGTAATTGTGGAAAGGTCCTGGGTGTAGTCAAACTTGTAATTCAGTGAGGAATTTCTCGTCTGGTCAAGGCTGGCCGGGTCTGTCTTTATAAATAAAGATGTTAGTCTTCAAAAGACGAAAAACAGAGTTAGAGGAGAGCAAAGGAGAGACATGAGCCCTTTACTAAACCACTTACACACTCAACACTGCTGGAGAACTAGGATATTCATTTCTAATCCCCATAACATGGTCACAGGTCAGATTTCTGTGCTGTTTACAGTATGAGGTTCTACAAATAAGAACACGCTGATGCTGAGCATGAAATAATTGGAGTCTTGATCCAGGAAAATATTATCCTGACCAGAGGAATCCAAAATGACAGTTTTGGGGGAAATGTTCAAGGTCTGTTCATAACGAATAAATCTCCACTGCCATATGCAATACGAATAACTTTCAATCACTGTCTTCTTTGTTTATCTGAATTAAATTAAGGCCATGACTACCGGAATATATAAGTTTAGCATAGCAGGCTTTCATCTTTTTCAATATATTTCTAGCAGGAAAGCGACCTCCCAGCATGTGATACAGCAGGTACAGCACACCACTGCTGTGTGCACTGAAAGTCAGCTACTGCTATCATCAGCTGTTTGAAGTGGGACTCTGGGCTGTTTCAGTGGTATGGGCTCGCCCCATGCGTGCTTTATTACCTCATCTTCAGTGGTGATATATGGCTCTCACACAGGCCACTCTTCTGAGCTGTTTAGATCTGCCGAAGATAAAAGAAAATCATGGCTTTATTACCCAGACGGAGTGGGTCTGTTTACACAGCAGACAGGCCACAATTGGAGAGCTGCAACAGGCCTGCATGCACATATCTGGTCTGCCTTTTCAGAGGCAATAAACTGTGCAAAGCATTACTGAACAGGACTGATATGTGTTAAATAGAAAACGTTATCTGTTGGAACACACATTCCATTATTATCTACTCCCTAATGTTGACAAGTAGACATTTTATCCTCATGACTCACATCCTGAAAAGAAACATCCAGCTTTGCTTGATTACACAAATGCTTCTATTTGGATCAGTGTCTGGTACCTTCTCAGTCAATCATAATTAGACATACGGTTTCATTTTGTAGGGAAATTCAAGATCATACTAAAGAACACGTCCCTGTATGCTCTTGAGTCTTTCCAAAGCCCTCTGACATGCTGCTATCAATCTGTTTGCCTGCAGTGCCATCCTGTGGTGAGAATTAAAAACAACTATCACAAAGCATTGTGTGATCCAAAGAGCCACAATTCATGACAAAAAAAACTTTCACCTGCTTTAAAAGTTATGTCAGCCCTCAAAAAAAGAAAAAGTCAAGAGGTCTGTTACAGTATCACATTATTTTATTAGCCGATACAGAATTAAGATTAACTGTGTTGTGAGGCTATGCTTTACTAATACACTTAATAACAAAAATAACCGCAGCTTACGATATTCACTGCCACAGAGGTCAGTGAGTTCTACAAACCAGGATACATTTTTAAAATCAGAAAAAAAAATGATAGTGTCTCAATACATCTAAATAATGAACACTTTGTCTTCATGTAATTTATAGAGCTTGGTATACATCCTCTCCATAGTGCTAGTGATGGTTACTGTTTAACTTCAGACAAAAGTAAAAGTATGTGCAGGTCTCACCTTCAACCAAAGAACCTTTCTGCTCAGGATCAGTAACTGTGATGACTTGTCTACCGTGTGCGATATTTACTATAGTTGAAGCATGCGAGTTAATACGATATTACTGTCTGCACAAAAGAATGTTGACGAGGATACATAAGCTGAAATCGCAGTGTGTGCTGCACGGTCGGGGATCGTTTGGATTGTTCTCAATTATGATTTCTGATTCTGCTCATTTATTCTCTACAATTTCTATAATCTCGATGCCGTTATATTAACATATAACCTCTCATCTTTGAGCATAAACTGCTATTTTCTACAAACTATAAAGACTAATATTTCACTCCAAAAATCCACAGCTAATACTTTGAAAATGACATACTTTGTAGTTGCTTTGCCATTTAAGAAAATACTGTATGTAGTACTAAGCAAAGTAAGCACATCAGTGGAATTTCTAAACAAAACGTAACATGTTTTAACAAGTCATTTTATGTATATATAAGGTTGTTTCCTGTAGTTAACCTCACACTAAAAGTGCTTTTTACCGATAGATGCTATAGTATTTAAGCTGAGGCGAATGATGATGTTGTGAAACACTATATATTGCCATGTTTTTGGCTAACAAAACAAAACAAAAAGAATCAGTAAGTCAAGTTAAACGTGATGCACTTATCAGTCTGCAGTCAGTCATGGTTTCCTGTAGTTTTATAAACTGGGCTATCATGCAATCACTGTATGTTCTACAATGTATCTGGTGACGCAGCTTAAGCTACAACTCTGAAACAACTATGTCAGGCAGATCATAAATAGTTCTTACAGATCAATAAGCAGAATCAGAAATCATTTTTGTAAATTAAATTCATCCCACAGGTTTACAGAAATTAGTTAAAAGAACTCAACAGTAGGACTGTTTGATAGTAAACCAAGTATTCATGTTCAGGGAGCGAGTGGTCCCAGCCTCAGCTCTACGTGGTGCGTGAGCCAAATGGCCTCAGCGGTGGTTTCGGCTCCCTCCTCGCTCTGCCTGACGGGAGCTGCGAGGTTGCGGAAGTCGTGTCGGATCTTAAATGAAACAGTGACGTCCGCATCCTCTTCTTTCTGAGGGATCACTTTGATGAAGAAACCAATCTTGTTGGATTTCCTGAAGGCAACAACACTGTGGAAAGAACAAAGGGGTCAGGTTAAGAGTTACCTCGCGCGACATGGGCAGGAGTAACCATGCCAATGTTCCCAAGACTATGCCTTCTGGGAGATAAAACAGAAACACCAACCCTGACAAAAAGCACACATTCAGTTCTGATGGTTGGGATAGCCTCTGCTGCCAGAATTATATTGAGATACTGTAAATACCCGTAAACCCAACAATGCGGGAGTGGAAACTCCTCATGAGTGAGACAGCATCATACAAGGTTATGCTGGCTAGAATAAGGGGCAAAGAGCTTGAGACTCTAGGAATTTGGGATTACTTCATGGTCCATCTGACCTTTTAACTAGTAGCCTGATTATGGGACTGTAACCGGATCTTTATGCCATCTCTATTTAACTTACTGACATTTTGTTTGATTGTTTTATTTAACTAATACCACTGTTCATTTTTTACACTCCTTGTGACCAGGATATCCTATGCTTTGGCTGAAATGTTATTTCACTATCTGACCTCTTCCGTCTTATTTGTCTTCTGTAAACTGTACCACATGAGCTGTTATTTGTCATATTTGCAATTAAAAATTTAAATTACAAAAAGTGTGTGTGTGTGTGTGTGTGTGTGTGTGTGTGTGTGTGTGTGTGTGTCTCTCTCTCTCTTACTCAGGGTCATCCTGGAAGTCCTGAGGTTCAGCCAGTTCATCGTACTCAGCAGCAGCATCCTTTCCTGCCAAGACCAGTTCTTTACTGGGTACCATAACCTAGAAGAGACAGTTCCAACAGTCAGTGATTTTCAGACTATTGGATGAGTCAACCTAGATTTTGAAGCAAGCCAATGTCAATTAATCGTTTTCTGGAGGGACTGGTTTAAGACCGACGCAGTTGTCAATTTCCGTCCAGCGCCCACGGCGTTTAAATAGCAAATGCACCTGCCCATATATATATATATATATATATACACACACACACACACATATATACACACACACACACATATATACATATATACACACACACACATATACACACACACACACACACACACATACATACATATATATCACACACACACACACATACATATATATATATATATACACATATATATACATATATACACACACATATATATATATATACACACATATATATATATATATATATAAAAATATTATAATAATAATATATTAAATATAATATATATTTTAAAGAAATTATTCAGGAATGGCCGACCCTGGGTAAGCGGACAAAGATGGATGGATTCAGGAATGGGCAGATGTACGGCAAATTGCCCAAACATAAAATAAACAATCAGGTTACTGTCATAATACCGACCCAAATGTCTGTAAGAGGTGAGCGCAGTCAGCCTGGGAAAAAGCTGGTCGATAAAAATCAACCACGCATGGCTTGCTGTGGTTCACGCTGCCCTCCAGGTGTTTGACTATCAGATCAAGCCGAATGACAGGACTGCACTCCGTTTGGCCACTATGTAAATGGAAATAGGTCATGGAGATGCTCCGTTTTAGCCGGGAGATCCTCCTTACCCAGTCTGGCCCATGACTTCATCGCTAAAGTGGCCAAGACAAACAGCCTGTAGCTCGCCGAGAGCCTCGCAGCAGCTGCTGGCCGCTCAGCAGACCGTTTACCACAGGAACACGGCACACTTAGCCGTGTGGGACAGCTGACAGATGGAAATAAAAATGGGACCCAACTGCTCTGCATATAAGATGATGACAAGGCTACCTACTCCATAAGGAACAGGCTGTGTGAAGGAGCAGACCACCCCACGTTCTCTGAAGCTGGCTGGTAAGATTGCAGGATTTGATAGAATATGCAATATTTAAGAGTAGGCAGGTGGTAAACAACTGCCACAGTCTGTGACTTTGCGCTTTTGTTATACTCTGTATTTGAGCCATGATGCTCTTTCCAGCTCCATTTATTGGTGTTTGGCCACCATGTGGGGCAGAAGTACTCCCAAACAAGCTGATAAACACACAGCCCTGACATAGTATTGCCTCATAAAGTGGCATGGTAATTAGTATTCACAGTAATTCTCACTACTTGAAACTTTCTGATACTTTCTTTGACTACAGTTTGTTTCAACAAATAAAAGGAGAACGTAGAGTTACATACCTTCGCAGTGCTATTGATATCATCCTGATCGTCGTCCTCACAGGCAGCCAATGTGACGTGGGTGATGTTCTCCACCGGGTTGGTCAGGGTCAGCAGCACTTGGCTCTCCTAAATAGAAAGGATGAGGAAAAAGACAAAAGTTGAACCCAAATTACCTTTCAAAGCTAAGTTCACTTATAAGGCCTGGTCTTCTTTTCCATCTAACTCAGTAAATGTAGAACTAGGAATTCTTGTTGAGGACAAGGTTTTGTCCTGATCAGGTATGCTTGTAGCTAGCAGGTTCTTAGGGACGCAAGGTGCATATCAGCCTTTTCTCACCAACTCTTGTATTTCGATCTATGGGCATCACGCTTGACAAGTACTAAAAGATGCAGTGTCTCCTTAGTGTTACAACCCCGTCCTAAAGTACAATACCTCACTCTTACATCATACTAGGGTTGGGTACCGAAACACGGTGCCAATAGGGCACCGGTTCCAATGTAAACAGTAGTAACGAGACCAAATAAGAACGAAAATTTCGGTGCCTGACTTTTTTTCCCTTTTTTTTCCTCAGAAGCATCGCTGCATGGGACGCTACGTTACCGTTAGCTAGTAGCTGGATGGTTAAACAATGGTTAAAATGCTGACAGCTTACGTTAAGCGGTGTAAAGTGTGACTGTATTTCCCTGTAGAGGATTCCGAGATGTAACAGTCCACAGCTGCCGTTATCGGAAAAACAACACACAGCCGGTGCGTTCACTTGAAACTCGCCATCCTTGTGGTGCATTCAAAGTTATTGTAAAAAACCCATTTCCCATCTGGTGCTTGTTTTTGTCGTTTACCAGCAATTTACTGGTGAAAAAAGTTATTGTTATTACATTATTAATCAATCATTTAATTTTGACCATATGGCCTTAGCAATTGTTATCGTGTTGTCGTTTTGTGCTCCTTTTTTATATATATATATATATATATATATATAACCCCTACATCATACACTCTGCTAGTAGCCTCAGTAATGTTTAAATGTCCTTTATTATAGTATTTTTAGGGGTCCAAGCCCAAGTCTGCAAGAACCGGCGGTAGCAAGAGCTACGCCGTTCGCACAGCAGGGCTGTGGAACCCTATTGTTTTTCTAAGGATTATTATTCTTCTCTGCCTAAACCTCCGACTACAGGGTACATTTACAGGGTAGATGGACAATGGGTCATGGACCACACCTACCAAAAATTACAAGTGGACCACTAGGTGGCGCTATAATGTTTTTTGCCTTTAACTCCTCCATTACACATCGCACATTAGAAAACCATACATCCACGTGTTCCTTGAATCAAGCTGAAACACATGATATAGGCCACGCCCATTTCTGCTTAAAATATTTTGCACATTGCACAAAACCAACTTTTGTTTTGTCGTCCTAGGCCGTGTGACGGATCAGCACGAAACCTGGTACGTAGCATCTCCAGATGGACCTGACCAAAAGTTACTCAAAGAATTTAGCTACGTTAAAGTATGCTCATTTGACGACCAAACAAATTTTCCTAGCTAGCTACCACACACATATCATATCTCGGCAAAGGTTATTTGTTATCAGCAAATAACTTGAGATCCTTGTTCAACATCCCACTATGATGCTCTGTACCAAATTTGGCGAAGATCGGCCTTTAGGGGGCGCTATAAGCAACGTTTATTTGTTTTGAACAACGTATGCACTCATAGATCTGAGTGACAGTTTTATACCTGAACTTCAAAGCAAATTTCCCTGTAGGACAATAAAAAATAGAGACTGACTGACTACAGGGGGTAAAGCAAGAAATCACTTGTAGACCCTGAAATGCTGCCCTGGAGGACATGTGAACAATGTATTAAATTAAGTATTATATAAATGTAAAACTGCTCAGGTATGGTACCTGACAACTTTAGGCCCCGTGCAGTGTACAGCATGTTACAGACCCAACTTCTTGAGGTTTAAGGGGAATTTTGGTATTTTTTTCAACCTGCACCCTATTTTTCCCAATTTTTTTTAATGGGAACAACACTGCAGCCAGCAGCCGTGAACCAGGCTGCAATGTAATCCCTATGGGGCAACAGCGACCGTCATTGTATGTCCACTGAAAGTGCCTGTTTTTGCCAATGACAAGCTCAGATTGTTATTGTAAGTGTCTGACTACATTATGGAAAGATGGTGAAGTTTCCGTTAAAGGAACACGCCGACTTATTGGGACTTTAGCTTATTCACCGTATCCCCCAGAGTTAGATAAGTCCATACATAACCTTCTCATCTCCCTCCCTGTCTGACGCACCCACCAGTAGCCTAGCTTAGCCCAGATCCTGGAGGTAACCGGCTCCCTGTAGCCTACTGCTCCCAATAAGTGACAAAATAACCCCAACATTTTCCTATTTACCTGTTGTGATTTGTATAGTCACAGCGTGTACAAATATCAAGGTCACATGAGACACTGCCATCTTCTAACCGTATATAAACTGGGAACTATATTCTCAGAAGGCGAAGCACTGCTACTTCTGCTACTTGGGCGGAGTGATTTGCATGCAGCACCTGAGAAGTGCCATGGTGAGGAGCAGAGAGTAACCGTGCTTTTTCAGGTGTTGCGCTAATCACTCCGCCCAAACAGCACACACTCTACCCAGCACTGCTCTCTCCAACTCTCTCACTCACGTTCCACACCGCTGTCTTCCGGCAACAAGTCACCTCGCAAGATTTCCGATCAAGACTTCACCATCTTTCCATAATGTTTTCAGACACTTGTAATAACAATCTGAGCCTGTCAGTGGCAAAACAAGCACTTTCAGTGGACGTACAGTACATTAATAGTTCGTAATTGCCCCATAGGATTACATTGCAACCTGTTTCGCAGCTGTTGACTGCATGGCTCTCCAATACTGGACCAATTTAAAGAAATTGTTGTTCCCATTAGTCACTTAGACACAAATACATGGGAAATTAGGGCCCAGGTTGAAAAATACAGAAATGCCCCTTTAAGATTATGAACAGAAGGAATATGACATTAAAAATATATATTCAACGTGCCAGAACCAGTACACACACTGACCTTCAGGTTTCGGAGATTTGGAATGGACATAATTCTCACTTCAGGGAGGTAACTCCTGTGGGAGGAAGCACACAAGGCTAATCAATAGCCAATCAATCACAGCTACACTCAAACACACTGGCCTTGTTCAACACAGCATTCAGCCAGACTCACTAAAAGCTGAGAATTGATCGTTGGTGCTATCAGCTAAAACGCGACCATTCACAAACAACGTGAACCTGAGAACGACAACATGCTATTTGTGCCATATGGATTACCCCAAATCAGTCAATTGGATTTATTTTCCATGACACCATTTTGGATCATGTATCATTTTTGGTTATTTTCCCTTTAACAATAACAAAATGTGTTTTAAGATGGAGCTACTTTTTCATGGATAATTTCCTGAACAGCTGATTATAGTTGATCTTGGCTACAATGTAACTTTAGGACCTCAATCTAATTAAACTACATCAGGCTTCAGGCTGATTTATATTTTTTAATAAAAAAGAAAAATCATCATGAAGACACGTGTTTAGGACAGAATCTGACGACCAGTACTCACACAGCCACCAGCTGGATTTTAAACTTGATTGAAGTAGGATTAAACTCTGGCTTGCTCAAGTTGTGCTCACATTTCTGGAGGAGGAAATTAAGAAAACAAAATGTTATCTAAATAGGATCTACATAACAACAACAGCCATTGATTACAGGAGAGTAAAACACAGAAGTGGTACCGACCCTGCAGCGCAGTGAGCGCTTCATCAGGAGGTGTTTGTGTCTGGGGTGGAGCTGAGACGCCACTGCAGGCTGGAAGTCTGGCTGCAGAAGCCGCTGGCGCAGCGTGGTCACTGGAAGGACACAACACAACTTAGACTCAACTCTACTGCAAATAGAGAGACGCAAACTATCAGTGTTGTTTAATGAGCCCCAAACAAACGCTTACCCTCCGGTAAGCTGATGGGCCTGGTATAACAGTCTTCAGGCAGGGGTTCCACTTCATCAAGGGCCTGGGCAGGTTCAATGGTGATCTCCTTCTGGTCCTCACCCTCTTTAAGGCTGGTGAAGTTACACAAATACTGCTATCAACATTCTGTTGTATCTAATAGATTTATTATAAGATGGCAATTTAATGTAAACTGAAAGATATAAACCATAGTGAGATTTTCTAATGTTCACACCAATCAGACCACATACACGTTACAACAAATGTACTAACAGTGTAGGTGTTTTTTTTTTTTTAAGTTTAGCACATTAACTACTAATAACCTATGTTTATCTTAAATTGCCACTGAGTACTTTCCCAGCATAAAGTAAGGCTTTAGACTTATTTTGTACTTTCTTGGTAGCCACTGGTTTAACAACTTGCAAAGACTTGACCCAATATGTGAGGTAGGTTATGCAGTTAGCAGTCCAGCAGCTATTTTTTAGTCATGTTTAAATTAAAATTGCATGGTTATGCAGTTGAGAAAAGAGACTTTTGAGAATTCAGCGTTGGTGCCTGCTAGTAGGGGTGGTACGGTTCATGAAAAAATATCCGAACCGCTCGGTCCGCTTGTCTCGGTTCGGAGCGTGTGTTCGACGCATGCGCAATGTAGCCTCCTGCCCGTCAGGTGCCCATCAGGTGCCCATCAGAGTGATAGAGAAAGACATCTTTATCTCTATGGCTCTGGTGCCCGTATGTGACCTCAGACAGTGTGTTTCCCTTTCACGCGAAAGAAGAGGTGTGGACAAGTTACCAACAAAACGTACAGCTAAAGACCGTGCAAAACATTTCAGACCGTCCTGCCAACCTGTATACATTTTAACATCAATGTACTGTAACGATTTTTCACTCTCAAGTCGCTGAAGCGGCTGCAGTTTAGATCCTGTCGGGTCTCTGCAGCGGGTGGGGCTGCTCAGTTCTCCCCGCGACTGACACGTGTACACACACACACACACACACACACACAGATGAGACGTATACAGGAGGACCTGACAGCTACGCTCGTTATTGTAAGTGCAATAAGTCCAATAAGTAGGCTACTTTATCAAACCGTATGACTGTGTGTCCAAGCCCAGGCCAGGATAGGAAATTAACTAACAATGTTAACTGTTTACGTTTAACGTATTCTGACGGAGCTTTAAGAGTTCCTCTCATTTTCTTTTAAAGGATACATTTTTGTAAGAGATACACTGAAGTTGGCAGTTTGATAAATGCAAGTTATTTCAATTGATATTCTGTAATATTTCAATCTTCAAGTGCTAAAAAGGAACATAAGTTCCTGTAGATGGCAATACACATTCTCCTTTTTTTGCCAAATAAATGAAAAACATGTTGAAATCATCAATGTCTTCCCTCTTGCTGTATCAAAATCTCACCTAGCTTTCCTCAGAGATGGTCCCAATAATGTGCTTAAAATCAAGTCAAATTCAGTTTGTGCATGGTTACATGATATAACTATATCATTATTTAATACTGTATCCTACATTGTGGATAATTAAGCTATATATCATATGCTGAAGTATATTTCTGGAGTGTTAAAGATTAAAAGAAAAAATAACAAGAACCGTACAGAACCGAAAACCGTGACCCTAAAACCGTGATACGAACCGAACCGTACCACCCCTACCTGCTAGGGGCACTTTGACTTTTTACACTTGGCTACTGAACGGCAACCTTTTCAGACCAGAGACCAACGTCACTTAATTACTTTCATGTTTTACGCGTCTCCTGGATCTGACAGCAAACTTTGTCAATAAAGTGCCTTTTGTCAGCCAATTATTAATTTCCAGACGTTAAGCAGGGTCCTTAGAATGCATCCCGGTGGTGGAATATAAAGATGGTGATCACTCACAACTGTATTGGTGATGACGTAACTTTGAAAAAAAATAAGGGTGACGAACTGTTCACTGTGATGGATTACCTATGAATCTCAGTCCAAGTTTCTTTCAAAGCTCTACAAATTAAATTAACTAAAATTAATAAAACAATGGCTGCTGGATGGTAAGAAATCAATTCATCTAAGTCACCAATAATAATTTTTAATAATTTATACTCTTTATTGATCCCCAATAGGGAAATTATAATTTACACTCTGTTATTACACACAGGCCTGACACACACACACACACACACACACACACACACACACACACACACACACACACACACACACACACACACACACACACACACACACACACACACACACACACACACACACACACACACACACGAGAGATGTCAGAGTGAGTGGGCTGTGACTGCTGAACAGGCGCCCTGAACAGTTTGGGGGGGGTTCGGTGCCTTGCTCAAGGGCACCTTGGCAGTGCCCAGGAGGTGAACTGGCACCTCTCCAGCTACCAGTCCACCTCCGTATTTCGGTCCATACGGGGACTTGAACCAGCGACCCAACTCCCTACAGACTGAGCTACTGCCACCCCCCAATAATATGCATGTACTATACTATGAAAATAAATGCGTGTGGAGTCAAAAGCAGCAGTAATTCCCTGTATAAGACAAAAGACAACTCACGAAAGGCCAGACAGGCTTGATATGGGAGCTCCAGGCCTCTGCCTCTGCAGTCTGGTTCCAAGGCCATATTTTTCCTGGAGTGAATTAAGGTGTGGGGGGGGGAAACAAGATCAGGCATTTTCCCCGTTGAAAAGAAAGGATAACTCAAGACAATTTATGAAATTACATAACCATTTTTCTACATGACTACTTCTAACACAAAGTCTTGACCCCCCAAAGGGGAATTTTTACTTTGCTTTAAAAAACTAAAATGGAAAGAAATGGTATTTGTCATTAAAATAAACAAATAAGCCAAAAACTATTCCATTTGTCTTGTGGTAAAAGACCAAACAAGAGCCTTTCTGCCCAGGATAGTGGGAGAGACTGACAGACTGAGGATGCAGGACTTAATTAGTATAACAAATATTTTTGATCTGGTTACACAGACTTCAACAAAGTCTATTTCTTCTCTCCCTCTAACCACTAGAAAGGCTCCCATTGTGCGGATCTCAGTCTCATTTACCCAAGGAGACAGTCATGTGACCTTACTCAGTAAGGGATTAGACACAAAAGAGGTAAAAGAGAAGACAGTGCTACTCTAAAGAAGACTATCCAAGTTGTGAAAAATACAACTCACCACCACATGAATAGTGTGTTGCTGGGGAGCAAAAATCAAAATGTCAGAGCGCATTAGCAAAGAAAAAAAGAGAGAATAAAGAACAAGGTGAAACCAAAGCAGTTTAGCAAACATTAGTGGCATTTGGTGACATGCAACAGCAACAGAAATGCATCAGTGATGGAAAACAACTGCGGGACATCACAGCGTTAAGTGTTTCAAATGGTTCCATTACACAATAGGAAAGACGGGTTTGCATTATTGAATGTGAATTATTGTAGAAGCAGAATGCAGGGGGTGTAAAACCATGAGCCAACAAGCTCAAGACCATGTCCACACCAGGGCAACTACATTCCTTTGCCCAGTAGACGGACTAAGCTGACTTTTTGCTGCTGTTTTAGAATTTCAATGTGGATGGAGAACTTTATGAAAGCAACCCAAAAATGTTGACGTTGTTTCATACGTATCCGCCTTACTACAGACATGGTGTAAATCTGGCACTCCAACCAAGCACTACAGCTGCTGATATAGATCGTGCTTTGATTAAAGGTGAGATAGTCATATAATAGTCATATAATTCTCAATGGCACATACTTTGAGTATAACTTTGGTAATGTTATTGAGATTACGGTATAACCTCTGTATCAAATAAATCCCTTAAATGCATATAATAGTTGATATAAATTCTGCTCCGACAGTACCTGCACACATTGTAAGAGATTACAGTGAGACAACAGCTGTTTGACATTTAAAAAGGTTAGGAGGAAGGTATGGAATTTGTGAAAAGGCTGAACTGGGCTGAGACGGAGTAGAGTACCGAGAACGCCAGAGGCATGCACTGTCGTCTCCTGGCCAGCTTCTTCCTATCCCTCTCCTGCTTCTCTCTGTGGGCCAGCTGCTGGTAATACTCGATCAGCTTGTTGATCTGTTGGAAACAAATATTTTCATACAGAGAGTGGTCATCAATGCATCAATGTATTTATTTTTACCTAGCACTACATATTGTCCAGTTACACAACAGTTTGCAGGGTTTGAGGTAAGTAAATATAAATTTAAAAAAGGGAACACATGTTGACCACCTGTACAATAGACGCCTCTGTTACATGTTTGTGTTATGAAGCAACCAATTGTAGCACTATGCCCAATACAAATTTCCCCTCGGGGACAATAAAGTGTTTTCTATTCTAACTGTAAAATACAGCACACCAGGATTTTCCATCTGCGTTATTATGTCACAAAAAAATCCAGGAGGTATCGTGTAATTTAACTTGTAAAATGTGGTGCAGAATAATGATCAACTCCTATTACAATCACTAAAACACAAAAAATTATTTTGTACAATTGAAGGTGTATAAACTAAAATAAATGCACTAATTTACTAGATCATTTGCTTTTCTAGATAACCACTTGAATTATTAAAATTGAGAAGGGGGCATTAATGGTTTGTTATTTGTGGGGCATTTGTGGCCACAGCAACTAAGCAACCACTTAGTTTGCTTTTGCCTCTGGCCGACTTTGTGTCACTTATTCAGAGACATATCTATTCAAAAACAAGTAATGCATGATCAGGAAACATGTGAGAAACTTGTGAGAATTTAAATGACTACAGGCGAAAACGTACCCGCTGAGTATGAGGGTTCTCTGGCTCCTGCCATCCACCGCTGGCTGCAGTGAACAGAATTAACCAAAGAATGAGACTTAAGACAGCAATAACAAACAAATCCAACGGATAACAGCTTTCTTCATGAGCTGAGTTAATGAGCAAATGTAGACGTATAGCAGGACTTGGACACATGGTGGTATTATTGTAATGCTGATGCTTCTTACTGGTATTTGAAGTTAAAATTGTGGAAATACTGTAACTATGACCACATGCATGTGTCTACATTATATCAGCACCCACCAACTGATTTGTCAGCCATTCCCACGTCCCTGGAGGTCCAGCGACAGAAGCCGCAGGCCAGGTAATAGGCCTTTTTCATGGCCGTCTTGGTAGGATCATCAGGCAGAGGAGCTGGGATGTTTGTGGCTCGCGTAGACAGTGTGTGCATGCAACTCGGGCAGTCGAAACAATTTGCACACCTACAGCAGAGCACAGATAATCAGGAATGAGTGAAAGGGCATTAATGACATACATATAAAGTATGGAGACCAGTCAGGTCAACAGTGACCTGCACGAGTGCTGTATGTATGTAACTTTTTTTTTTTATGTTTGTGCATGTCAGTCTCACCTGTTCTTTTTAAGCTTAGCCTCTGCAGATGGCATGTTCTCCAGGCAGCTTGGACAATAGTGGGAGTCCACCTGATCACCAAAAACAGGGGTACAAGAAATGAGTCAGTCAAACTGTGCAGCCACATATTAAAGTTATTGTTACACAGTGGCTTCCTAACTAGGATCATCAAAGACTGCCATCAAACATCGTTAGCATGTATTAGGGCAGTGTGGTACAATGACGAAGATGGGAGCTGAATATTGTTTTCAGGAGGCAAGCTTGGCGTTTTTTGTATTCTCTGTTACGTTAAGCAATCCCATGTTTACAAAGAAAAGTCACTGATGTGATCTGAAGTTGCAATAGGTGCCAAATCTAAAGCACTCTGGGTGTGGTGTCCATAACTGTGAGCCACGTTAACAAGATGGATTTTGATAGCGAGGACGGTAGCTAGGGTGGACTAATGTTGTTAACAAATAGATGTACTTGTCGGACATAGTCTTTGTGTATGAGCTAAGCGAACACTTGAACGTTGAGCTAAAAAATGGCAAGTTGTTCGCTCATTTATGCTGTGCTCAACATAACGCTAAGACCCACGGAAGTTAAACCGTCGCTTGCAGCCAATGAGAGGAGTAGACTGTTGGGAAAAAACTTGATTGACATGCGGCTTAGCCATACAATGCGCGAGTTGGTTAGACTAAGCCCACCTACCTCAAAGCTACTAGCAAGCCGGCTAACAACAAAGTAGCTGCTGACTAAATTAAGCTAACGGCTAGCTTGAGCATAGTGAGGGGAAAACGTTAACGTACCTCGTGAGACACACATTCCAGAGACCGTAGCTCACTACAGTAGCGACAGAAATAAAGTTGAGATAAAGGGGCTCTAATCCTTTTCTCTCCACGAACCAGATAGACAACTCTATCTGGCTGCAGAAGGGACGCCATCTCTGAACAGCACAGCCGAGTCCGTGGGCTCACTGTCTGCACTGCTAGTATTGATGTCACCGCTAGTTGTCTGGCCCTTGAGGAAACAGAAACAGTGTGCTCAATGTTGACCTCATGTGGTCAATATTGAAACTGCCAGCCCCACACCCAGGAAGAGATGAACTAATACAGAATGGACGCATAGCTGTGTAGCCTATGGTTTCAGCTTTCAACCAACAGCTCAGCCATTCTTGCTCACACCAGACTAGTTTTTGTAGATTATTATATGCTAAAAAGTTATAGGTATGATACAGAAATAAATAGACCAAAATCTCCATTAGAGATTATGAATTGATAGTGTTTTGTACTCATTGCAACAGAGTTGCGTGCAGTCATAGAGGTGTTGGATATAAGAATTTAGGGAAAGAATAGAACAGGGGCTCACTCGGCTGAAGAGATACGTGGACAGGCTCCAGCTATTTGTCTGTTGCTAGGGAAACTTAGTCTCTGCTTTGTGATCCCACAGATCTGTGTCTGTAACTCTCATGCTTGACTAATTAAAACATACTCGTTCAAAATAGTACTATCATCTCATTGATTCTTGTGTAGGATCGGTGTAAAACCAATTTAAGAATACACAGGGAAGAGCAATTGGAGTCAGGTTTTGGTACCCTTTTTAGGGACACATGGATATTCCCAACATTTTGCATGAAAACATCAACATATTTTTTTTATTTAATCATTTTGCCAGTCCAATTAAATAAAATTTTAACTGTAAAAGATAGGCTAGTCAAATTTGGACATAGGCCTAGCTAGGTCTTAGTTCTGAGTCATAGCCTACAATGTAACCTACCTGTATGCCTATATTTCATTAAAAATAATCACTGCTGTAATAGTGTCCGCTGTCTAACGTTAGCTAGCAGCTCCAGGGTCCGTCACTCTGGGATCATAACATAGGCCTATGTGAAATATATATTTTTAAATCCCTCAAAGAGACTGGACAAATTCACAAATGTATTATGGCTTTATGTTGCCCTGCTAGAAATTGAATGCGTGTGGCCTTATCTAAACTGAACCCTGTGTAAAAGGTCTGTCAGCCACTCACAGGGCATAAGTAGCTCACCATGGCAACAGCTAAACCCTACAGAGAAGAAATTATCCCTGAATAAAAATCAAACTGCAGTAGTTCTCCTTTTTTCAGGAAAGGTGATGCTTATAATCTTGTATACTATTCATTATAAGATTCAGTTCAACTTGCCTCTCCAATAGACTCTTTTATTCATTTGTATCTTATATAATTAAATTTTTTTTGTACACTACCAGTCAAAAGTTTGGGGTCACTTAGAAATTTCCATTCCAGTCTATTCCAGACAGAATACCAGCTGAGATCAGTTGCATTGTTTTTTTTAATCAGAGCAGCAGTTTTCAGATTACATCATGTGCTTACATAATTGCAAAAGGGTTCTCGACTGTTGTAGAAAGAAGTGGCTGATCTTTAATGCAGTATCTACATTGCCTATTATCAACAACCATTCATCCAATGTTCCAAAGGCACATTCTGTTTACGAATCTGATATCATTTTAAAAGGCTAACTGAGAAAACATTGGAAAACCCTTTTGCAATTATGTAAGCACATAATGTAATCTAAAAACTGCTGCCCTGGTTAAAAAAAGCAATGCAACTGATCTCAGCTGGTATTCTGTCTGTAATGGAGTGGAATGGAAATTTCTAAGTGACCCCAAACTTTTGACCGTTAGTGTATATGAATGCTTTTTATGGGCAGCTCACACACAGAGACCTAGTTGATTAAGTGTGCTTTGTTTTTGGCAGATTCAGTTAATTATGGGAAGGGAGAACTTCATTCAGTTAAATAATCATTGGGCTACTAAATAATAGCGATATCGATTGCCCCATGAGAGCTCTCAAACAGTGGCTCCTCCTCATGTGAATGCTATGAAACCAGAAGAGTTATCTATCTACTACTACTAACCCTAACTTTCCGCCTAGCCTACCCATAGACAGTTAAAGAAACTAGGTGCATTTATTGGGCCTTTTGCATGGTACACGTTACGTCGGCAGGGGGCGTCATCTTAGCCAGCTGTGCGCCACCTTCGCCCCCTTCCAGAGGCGTTATTTATCCTGAGGGAGAAGCGGTCAGTGAGCAGTAGAGTCTCGGGGAAGGAGGGCATGATGCGACACTTCTTACCGCTGCTGTTCCTCGGTCTGCTGCGACCGTGCTACGCCGAAGCAACGTTAACACAGGTAGGCTACCTGCTGATATCCACAGACACGCACGGCAATTTCATTTTATCAATCCAGATAGATATAGGCTAGACTAGGGTGACCAGACGTCCCCGGTTTCGGTGACCTGTCCCCGGCTGGAGCTGTCCCCGGAAATGTCCCCGGTTTTCACTGTGACTGACAGACCCGAAATTGGAATGAAATAGTCGTGCACCCTACACGCACAGGCTCAAGACAGCCAGAGCAAGCACTGCTCAGAGCTCAGAGATGTTTTAGAATGCCCATTTTACGATGCTAAAATTACTGTTTATTTACATGGAGTCTGGTGGGTTCAGCGAACGCAATTTCGCGGACTTTTTATGTTTTAAAAAAAGGATCTTACTCTTTAACAGAAAGGTCGAGCTCCTTTAGAAATCCTTTCCATAATGTTGTCAGACACTTAGAATATTAATCTGAGCCTGTCAGTGGCAAAACGAGCACTTTTATGAACGTAAAAACAAGCTGTACAATTGACGTCCTATTAACTTACATTGTAGCTTGTTTCGCCGTTTCCGACTGCAGCGATCTCGTTTAATACTGAACCAATGTCAAAGGAAAATATTTCCTCAATAGTTTTAATTGTATCCGATACTCAATGAGCTGTTGCAGAAACAAGCCCAGCGTGAAGCAATAAAGCAAAAGCTGTCAGATAAATGTAGTGCAGTAAACATTACAACATTTCCCTCTGAGGTAAGTATGAAGTAGCAACAGGGGCGATTCTAGGATCAGACCTTTAGGGGGGCTCAGCCCCTAATGAGAATGTGACACGGATATGGCGCATGCAAAAGTGTTAACCCCATTGCTGTGACATATTGCAAGACAATTAACACATGAATTTATATGAAATGTTATCATATTTGCATTCTGCATAAATCTCTGCACACCCATTACTCTCTGTGAAATATCTCACAAACTCTTTACTCAACACATGCATCAGTACAACAAGTGGTCCCTGAGTAATCCGGTTTTGAAATTGCAACAAAATTTCTACATGGTCTACAACTTTATAATGTATTCTCATGTAAACTATTTATGTCAGCACAGATATTTTTTGTAAATTGCTTAGCTAGTGTATTCCCCCATAATGGTTATTATATTGCCAGAGTCCAGACAATCCGACTTACTTATCTATATATCCCACTTACAAATATAAATATATATATCTACTGGTATGCTTCCTAGTGATATTAATGCAAAAATATGAAGAAAAAACTATTCCACCTGTGTGTGCATGGTTAAAATTCTGAAGTGAAATATTCCCATCCATAGATATATAAATAATCAAGTCTAACCTCTGAATTTCTTTTCAAAGTGCACCAGATTGATGCATTTAAACATTAAAATACACAAACTTTTCTTACAGGGGAGCATGCCCCCCCCCATGGGCTCCATGGGCTTGTGTTTTGCAGTTTGGCAGATGTCAGTAGCCTAGCCCACATAACAACTGAGGTAGTAGGAGGAAGAAGGTCAAAGTGTAGCAGCTGTTACTGATGTGACTTATTTGGTGGCATTGGGATCCATTTGGTAAATAAGCCCCTGATGTTTGCATTGCAACAGGTCACTGTCAACAGTGGAACAGTTTGTGCATTACAAATATGATTTTGTTTTCAATATAAGATATATATAAATATATTTGGGACACATGTAGGGCTGCATCTAACTTTATATATTATTTTTTTTGTTGTTTTAAAAGTTCAATGAAATTGACTCAGGTGAAAGAAAAAGTAATTAAAAGGAGTAGGCGATTGATAAATGTTACCACAGCACACCACCCATAATCAAACATTTGTATTAAGTGAGAGAGATCAAGGCCTACTATTGGCTAAAAAATGGGCGTTGTAGATAATAATAAACTAAGACAAATAATGGACATATCATCCAGTCTGTTGGAGCCATTACACAACTTTGTTTTGTTTATATACCACGTTGGTTATGCTAATTAATCTGCAGTTTTTTGTTTGAGCACTGGGGGGAGCATTGCCTTTGGGAAGGCATATAGGTCACAGCCAGGGATACACAGGCGTGTGGCTAGGGGGAAAAGCAGACAGCTTTTTTACGGTGTCAGGATTGCATGTCATTGTTTGATTTGCAAAAGAAAATGAATGGAACTAAACCAGAAATGAAATGAAATGGACTGTATTGCTTGTGCTACGGTGAGCAGGCCGTCAGGAAAATAAATGGGTCACAGCACCGAAATGCAGACAGATTGCGGCTATTGATTATTGGCATGCACACACATGTCCAAGCAAGTTCTTCCCTGGTCCCACCTCATTGGCCTAATGTAGGAGTTGGTAAAATACTCTACACAGTCCATATGCAAGAAATGCATACATACAGAAAGCATCTTTTATAAGCAAAAATTCTACACTGAAGAAATACTGATGGATGATTGTGTTAGCTGTTGGCCAGTTAAAACAAATACATAACCTGCGTTGACCTGTGTATGTACTTCCAGCGGTGTGAATCCACACATGGCACCATTTACAAATACCAGGCAAAGACTCTAAACCAGAGTCGCACTGTGAACTTCAGTGACTACACGGGCAAGAGTGTCCTCTTCATCAACGTGGCCACGTACTGAGGATACACCTTCCAGTATGTGGGTAAGAAACGGCACGACTGACATCATTATTTTGTTTTGCAGTATGGAAAAAAAAACAAGCTTCTCTACCTGAATACGTTTAACTTTTTATTATCAGAACTGAATGCACTACACGAGGAGATGAAACCTCTTGGACTCACCATTCTTGGCTTCCCTTGCAACCAATTTGGGAAACAGGAACCAGGGACGAACCGTGAAATTCTGCCAGGTTTAAAGTGAGAAATGTTTCTCTTTAAATGCAAATGAATATCAGATCAATCACAACTCACTGAATGAAAACACTATAAGCATAACAAAACAAGTAGGTTAAAGCCATATATCATTTCAGTTAGGTAAAAGAAAATATCAGCTTGTTGGAAACTTAAAAGGCCTTTTTATACTGGAATGTTTTTCAGCTTGTAGAAGTAAAAAATGTTAAAACATGAGAATCCCCTAAATTTGAATCGTAAGCTTCTCACACAACAGTATATATATTGTAATGTTCTGTAACATAAAACCTTCAAAGCTGGATGTAGAGAGGAATTTGCAATATTTGTAAATCCTCTGTCAATCAGCAAAGCTTCATTTAATCAGGTAAGACATTCTTTGGCAATAAGATCAGTTTCTGTTAGAGGCCTCTCTAACACGCTTAGAATGTATGTCTCAGGTTCCATAAGTCCTCTTCTATCCATAGCAAAGCCATTGCAATAGACTTGTGTGGAGTTTTCTCAGCTTGTATGAATCTAGGGCAGCTGCCAAGCCATAAAGTGCTCAGAGGCCCATCCACTGATAAGCTGCCCTCTTTCTGGATTCCAGGCATGTTAGACCGGGCAATGGATTTGTTCCAAACTTCCTGCTGTTCGAGAAGGGTGATGTAAATGGAAAAGACGAGCAAGAGGTTTTCACTTTCCTGAAGGTACGTTATGGTGTGTGTGTGTGTGTGTGTGTGTGTGTGTGTGTGTGTGTGTGTGTGTGTGTGTGTGTGTGTGTGAATAAAAACTTTAATGTATACTGTAATGGAGGTAGCCCGTTTATATCCGCATATATTTGTGTATTACGAATGCTCAGAGGTGGAGTGTACTTTACTCAAGTACCGTACTTTAGTACAATTATGAGGTACTTTACTTGAGTATTTCCCTTTTTATGCTATTTCATACTTTCACTCCATTTTGAAGGCCAATGTTGTACTTTTTACTCTTTTTTATTTATTTAACATTAGTTACTCGTTACTTTACATATTCAAAATATAAACTAATAAATTATGATATCACATTATTAAGCTACCCGTCAGTATATAAAGTAGTTGAAATGAGCCCTGCCTTTACCAGCTTCAGCATCACTAATTATAATTCAGTAATATGATATATATTATTTTTGAAATGATCCATTCTGCATAATGTGTACTTTTACTTCTGGTACTTTAAGTATATTTTGGTGTTAATACTTTTGTACTTTTTCTTGTTTATAATTTTGACTGCAGGACTTGTAACAGAGTATTTTTATACTGTGGTATTACTACTTTACTTTCTACTAAAGATCTGAATACTTCTTCCACCACTGCTAATGCTATACAGTACTCCAGCTGTGCACTAACTCTCCAGACAAACATCTCATTACTACTAGCTATTAACAGATATGACTAGGTCTTGGATTTTGATGTATGATCCACTGGAAAACATTCCCACTAGGTTTCCTGTAATGGATGAAGAGCAAGGAGTTATTATAGCATCATGAAAATTATTAATTTACTTAACAAAATAGATGTAATTTGCAAATCCAAGTCATGTCTGGGCCCATACAGCTCTGTAAGGTGGTTGGTCACTTGACAGTGCAGACTTTGCTGCTCTTTCATTATAATCTTGTGCTTTATGCCATGCAGAACTCCTGCCCTCCAGTTGGAGACGTCTTGGGTAACCCCTCCAGAATGTTCTGGGACCCTGTGAAGCTCAGTGACATCAAGTGGAACTTTGAAAAGTTTCTGGTGGGACCAGACGGAAAGCCAGCAATGAGGTGGCATCCAAGTGTCAACATTTCTGAGGTCCAAGCTGACATTCGCAAATACCTGCTCCAACTATACACACAGGAGGTGTTTAATTAGAGCTCTGATTCAACATATGGTATTGTCCCTCTAATGAAGTACCTGCAATGATATACACAGGATAAGTAGAGCTAGTGTAGAATGTAAAAGAGCAAATGTTAACAGATTCTGATACACGAAGATGGCATGTTGAATGAAGAGGAGGCTTGAAAACAGGAACTCTGTGGTGCCTCGTCGGAGTCTGGGGTTCAGGCCAGCTCTTTAGTGCATTCGGGCTACCCTGAAATCCCACAGCATTATGTCGTCTTCTCATCCCAGGACCTGTTAGTCATTACAGCCTAAATGTTATTTGCTTCGAATAAATCATAGAGAACACACTGATGACCCGACCTTTTTTTCCTTTTTTTAAAACGAGAAACAGATATAATCTGGCTGTCACGTCATGGAAAGGTGAACATGATGTAGCAAATTTGTGGCACGACATTTCTATTGTGCAATAAAAATAGAAAATAAACTGAACATGAATAAGCAGGGTAAGATGCTTATAGACATTTAGAATAGATTTATTAAGCCAGTCAAATACAAAAAGTCTCACATGTGCTTTTGCCTACAGCAAAAAAGAAAAAGGGCTACAAACCAAGAAAATACAACTGCCAGTAATTACAGCATACCTTTCAAAGTGCAATTCTTCTAGTTTCAGCTCTCACCCATCAGGAATTTGTTCCCTGTAACCTGTTTGATAAACTGGAGCTTTTTCTAATTCATCTGCACACATTTTGAAGCCCTTCATCTGACTACCTGACATACACTATACTAAAGGAAATTTAATGGGTATTCAGTTAAAACAATGGCTTGATTTGAGATTGGATCTTCCTTTTTAAAATGGCAACACACATCTTGAGGTGTGGATCCTATGTCTGTTATCAGGGCTCTTGACTTAATGTTACAGCAGTACACGGGACTGCATGGATTGCTGGTTGTTGAAGTGGCGCAAAGCCAGATATCCTGGCAGAGGTTTTTCTCTGAGGAGCGGCTGTACTGCTGCAACACTAGATCTAGGGCCTCCAAATCTTCCCCTTTCTGTTGCTTGAGCCGTACTAGTTGCACGGATTACAACTCAATAAGTAAACATGGAATGTATGAAGAGGAATACCTTCATCGCTGCTGCCTAAAGGTTTTGGTGCTGTAACTTATGGATACTCTATGTTGGGGCTAAACTGTGGGCAATAGTACAGGATGCAGTAAGATGCGTATGAATGAGTGGTCAAAATCATCAAATCAATTGTGGTCAAGTAGAAGTGTTGTGTTTAATGAGATTAGGTCCATCATCATGGGGGAAAAAAGGTTGTGTATGTACTGTGCATTGTGTATTGTGTCGGATACAAACATACAATGTCAATAGCTCCAATATATTGGGATTACACTAACAACATAGAAAGAACAGCATTACTAAAGACAATGATTTACACTTAGTCAATGCAACTATCAAAACAGCAGGTTATAAATAAATTATCAATAATCACAATCATGTTTTTGGTATGAAACCATCAAAATCCATTTCCCAAATTTTTTGTTTTTCCAACAACCACTTTTGAACAGTTACACGTATGGGACATTTCTAGAACATTGATGGTACGGAAGCAATCTTCATAAATCAATCAACATTCACATTGTAAATTCTAAGATTCAATGCACTATATATTCATTCGTTGTTGGAATGAGTATATGTTGTCTTAGTCATATTGGGGAATGGCTTCCTGTAACCCTACAAGTAAAGTAAGTGTCAAGTTGTTACACACTTGCAGAGATACAAGCACATAGGTATATTTCCTGGAGAAAAAAAAATGAACAATGTTAATTATTCTAACCCATTTAACAAATGACTTCAGTTCCTGATAAAAAAACAAAAACAAACCAACAAAAAAAAAAAAAAAATCTAAATAATATTTCATGTACATATATTCAGAATAGCGAAGTGTTTCACAAATAGCCTTATAAAACGCAAGTATAAACAACATTACAATAGGATATCTACAGTTCAGTAGGAAAATTATAGATCAAATCACACCTTGTCAACTCAAAAACAAACTGATTTCATGCTACTACTCAGACTCCATTTGGTGGGTACGGTGATGCGTTAGTGCTTTCCAGGGTCAATGTTCTGTCTGTCCCTTTTTCCAAATCCTGCTGCTGCTGCTGCTGCTGCAGCTGCTGCCGCTGCCACTGCTGCGGACTGATCTGCAGACGCACAAAGAAACAAGAGGGCATTATCTTCAAAGTCACAAACTTTGCTGCTACACACGACCTTTCATGTGAAATGAATACAGTAAACATGTAACCATTTTGTGGTGTAATCTCATGAGTCAATGAGGGTTTGCAAGAAAGGATAATGATGGCAATATTCTACATTTTTCTTATCTATAAATTTAAAATTTGTAGCCACAGACAGGGAACTCAAAGTATTGAGAGATGGACTACTACTACTACTACTACAAACACACTGTTGGTTCTGGTCTTTTCTTCATTTTACAATAAGGAAAAATACAGAGTTAGCAATGAAACCTTACAAAACCGTTATTTATAACAAACATTAAGAACAAAATGTACTTTGCTGGCTGTACCATACCTGCATTCTCTGGTGGTGGTCTTGAACTCTCTCCTACTGCTCTGGCCCCTCTCGGCTGCGGGAATGACGACTGCCAAGGAAAACCCTGACCAAAGAGAAAGCACCGCCTTAGTTGAAATCACTAAATACACCCATTCACCACAAACAGCAGCCCTCAAAGTCTTTGCCTTAACCTAACAATGGTTATTGAATGTAAGCGTGGCTAGGTTGAGCTACAGGTAGACCCAATTACAACTGCTTGTTAAGGGGAGTAGAGGTAAGAGAGAAAGTAGCCTTGTTTCCTCAGTGAACCAGAGTCACTCCAGAGACAGAGACAGAGGGGCCTTAGAGGACCCTTACCGGGGTAACAGGCTGGAAGTCTCGTACAGGGGGCGGTGCTGCGGCTGCGGCTGCGGCGCCTGCTGCATTGGGCATCCGGGGAGGGAAGTGTATGGGCCAGCCCTCAAGGCCCTGCGGTCCCACCTGCACAAAGGGACCACAGTAGGGAGGGCTCAGCGGGCCGTTCACTGAGCCTGACGTGGGGTCTGAGGTACGTCTTTCCTGCTGCTGCCCCTACGAGGGATCACAAGTACACACGTGATCCCCAATCAGTGCACGGCTGCTACTCTCAGCGAGCGCAGTGGCCCTGTCATGGCATGGGCCACTGCTAACCTTACTGCAGCTGCCTCCCACTGAGGAGTGGGACTGTTCCACCTGCTGATCCTGAATGCACTGACAAACAACCTAGCCGGGGTGAGGCTCTTGTGCTGGAGTATTATTTGTTCAGTATGAACTCATTACAGTCACCATCTATACGACTGCATTCTGTCACTAGGGGGCGCTAGTCTGCAAGATTTACAATAACTTATCCTACTGCAAGATGCATCCCGAAGGCTTGTAGAGCAACTTTCAGTGAATGCCTTGGCCCTAATCAATTACTTGAAAGCATGGCCAAAATGTCCGTATCACCTATGCAGGCTGACGGCACCATTTCATTTAACATTTGTCTGCAACACTACCAGGCTCAGAGCTGAGCTGCAGCCAGTACCTGTTTGTGATGCTGCATCTGCAGTCTCTCCAGTTTACATCTTTCCGTACGTTCTCTCTGACACTCGTTCTGTGCCTGATGAAGCTGAATAACAAACACACAATAACAAAAACAAATCCCACATTAGAGAGCACTTCAGTTATATTTGTAATTCAATGCAAGAAACAAAAACTAAAGCATAATCATGCCACATATACAGGAGAGTATGCCGTAAACACAGCTTACCTGATTGGTCAAATTAGTAATCTGACCCTGGAGTCTCTCAACTTGCCGCCTCAAGTCCTCTTTTTCCTCATTCATTCGCTCCCTGTCACTCCTCTCTTTTCTGAAGTCCTCTTCAAAGATCTTTACCTGAAGTACAAAACAATTAAAAAGCAGTTGAGGGAATATTTTTATAATTGCATGTGTAGAATACAGAATGCAATTATGTTTTGTTGCTTGTCTGACCTGTTCCTTTAGTACAGCAATTTGAGTGAGCAGTTCCTGTTTCTTCAGGTTATTGGCTGCATCGGCAAAGTTACCCTGACCAGGTGGTTGTTGGGAGGACGAAGGGGTGTGCAGGTTTAAGGCTTCCTCTAAAGCCTGAAGTAAGACAAAACCAGTATTACACAGAGGTAATGTAGCGGTGGAAGAGCTGCAGAAAGAGAGAGAGAGATGAAGTACACTCACTCTGTTGAGGCGTTGGATCTCCTTTTCCTGGTACTCCCTCTGTTTGCTGAGGGGCAGCAGCTGATCTTGCAGGTAGCGAATCTTCTGCTTCAGCTCAGTGGTCTCAGAGTTGAGGCACTCCTTCTCCCCCTGACATATACACACCCAAAACATTGAAAACGCCTTGCATAAAAGTATCCCGAAGCTGTCTTTGTCCCCCATGATTCTGTGTCCTTGGTTTTAAAGGCGACATATTATGCTTTCCGTATTTTCGGTCATATCTATGATGTGGCGGTTTTTGGGGCTGGCTGGTTACTATAGGCGCTTCATACCCGACTTTGCTGACTTGACCAGCCCCCTGACCGACCTCACCCGAAAAGGTGCCTCAGAGCCGGTTCAGTGGACGGGGCCGTGTCAACAGGCGTTTGAGAGGGTGAAGCAGACCCTCTGTGGGGGGCCGCTCCTCCACACCCCTGACTTTTCTCTCCCCTTTGTTTTACAGACAGACGCATCGGACAGAGGGGTGAGAGGTGTACTGACCCAGCAGGTGCGGGGCGTTGACAGCCCGATCCTCTGCATTAGCTGCAAGCTGTCCGAGCGGGCGGCACGGTACAGCACGGTAGAGAAGGAGCGTCTGGCGATACGGTGGGCGGTCGAGGCCCTGCGTTACTACCTGCTGGGACGCTCCTTCACCCTCTGTTCGGATCACGCCCCAGTGGCTCCACCGCATGAAGAACACAAAACGCCAGGATCACCCGGTGGTACCTGGCGTTACAGCCATTTAAATTTAAGGTGGTCCGCAGACCGGGGTCACGGATGGTTGTGGCAGACTTCCTTTCCCGCTCGCGGGGGGAGTAGGTCAGGCCGGCTGGCCCTGGCCTGTGGCTGGCGGTGGGGGTATGTGGAAGTGTGGGGAGAGAGAGTGTGGAGAGGAGGTGATGGCGCAGGCAGGGAGGGTTTGATTGTCACAGCTGTACCGAGTTGTCTAATCATGCTCTCCCTTTTAAAAGCAGTAGCGAGCCGGAGCAAAAGTAACTTTATGGCCGACTGGGAGAGAAAAGACGTGGACACTGTGTGATAAGCTGGACAGAGTGAATTCTTACCCTCGCAACCGAGATCCTCGGGCCAGGTGGGAGCGAGGGAGCTCCAGATGAACTGTGGGACAATACACTGCTGATACGGTCAATAAATAAAGAGCTGTGGAAAATATTCCTCTCCGTGTGTGTGTGTGTGTGTGTGTGCGCGTGTGTGTGTGTGTGTCTCAACAGAGGTCTGCAGCAGCACAGCTGCTACAGTTCTAATGTCAGATTTTCATGTTAAACGTGGCCAATACCTAGTTGGCCTTTTTTTAAAGCTAGTGCGGCATTAACTTTGTTGCATGTAGCTACATGCCAACGGTAGTAAAAGATGTAATCTTGGCTACCAATGTTAAATTCTCCCCAATTCCAGGTCACATTACTCTGGAAACATTTCCCATTATGTAGTATTTGGTTCAGAAGCCTCTTTTTTTGATGGTAGATAGTGCTGCTATATTCTATTACTGCCCACTGCTAACTATGGTAGCTGCATGCTAACGCCAGGGAAACCTTGGCTCCCAATGTTGTTAAATTCTCCCTAACTTCGGGTCACATTACTTTCTAAACATGTCCGGTTGGGTAGTATTTGGTTCAGAAGCCTTATTACTTTTTGATGGTAGAAAGTGCTGCTCCATTCCATTACAAACTAACGTTAGCCTACTGCTAACTATTAATTAGCTGCATGCTGACGGCAGATAGCTGTAATCTTGGTGGCCAATGTTGGTAATTTCCCCCCCAATTTTGGGTCACATTTCTGCTGGTACATGTCCGCTTGCGTAGTATTTTGTTTAGAAGCCTTTATCGGTGATTTCTCATGGTACAAAGTCCTGCTATATGCTCTGCTGCAGTTAGTCTCCAGCTGCAAGGAGTGCAAAGACGGTGGAGATTCCAGGAGACTCATACCCCGTTTACACGTACATGGTTATTTAGAAAAACTGAGACATTTCCCTTCGTTTACACGCAAAACGGAGAATTCGCCTCGGTCTAAAAACTCCGGCCAGAGTAGAGATTTTGGAAAACGTTTTCATGTAAACTGAGACAAACGGAGGTTTAGGCAGCCGACGTCACAGTATTTAACAGGAGCTCTACCGCCTGGTCAGTCCATACGAATGATGATCCTGGCTCCATCTTTGTTCAAAAGAGAAAGAGGAAGTGATTCGTTGCTGTTGTTGCTATTTTTCAAGGGGGTAAGCCTCTCCCCAGAACGCGTAGCTCCTATGGCGCCATTTTGATGCTACCAAGCCATCACCCGCCGTTAGCATTCCATTGACTGCCATTCATTTTGACGCCACTTTGACAGCGAATAACTTTATATCTGAAGTGTTTAAAGACTTTATTTGTCCAATGTTTATTTCTAAAGAAACACGACAATGTATAAAAGGCTCCATTACCTTGTACTCACGTTATGGCGTTTTTGTAAAAATAGGCTAAAGATTATGTCATAACCACGTGACTTACTGTCGCATAGAGGAATAATCGTATAGTACAGGAGAAGCTCGCAGGCAGTAGCTGTTTAAGTTGAATTACTAATGTTAACTAGCATTTTAGTTAGCAATAATTAGCCTGTGCCTAGGTTATCTCCTTACATATACCTACGCTCTCCCTCTCTGCAAGATTGGGAATGATTGAGATTTCTCTTGGCACAGCTACCAGAAGACTTACAACTTACAGACAGGTTGCTCACATCACATTTTTTCGAGCTCAGTTTGAGGCTGCGCAGTAACGCTCAGCGCTCACCGGAAAAGTGCTTCTAATATCCTTCACTGGTCTCGGTCCAGAGCAACGGAATCTGTTGGTCCAGTTTATATACCGTCTATGCTATTTTCGGGATTCTGATTGGCTAATGTGGGCTTGAGCTTCTCGTTACACTGCCACCTACAGGTTTGGCATGCTCTTGACGGCATATATACACGGGTTTGTGTAAACAAACACTTTTCTGAAAACTGACAGGTGTGCATGATGATATTTTTGAAACACGAGAGGGTGAAATGTCCGTTTATGAAAATAGCCGGCCACGTGTAAACGTAGTCTCAGAGATGCGTAAACCCGCTGACCAATCAGAGCAGACTGGGCTTTTTCAGGAGGGGGGCTTAAAGAGACAGACGCTCCAACAGAGCGTCTCAGACAGAGGGTGAATACAGTAGCACTAGCCAAGGGCAGTATAAGAAAAATAAAGTGTTTTTGAACATTAAAGCATGTAAACATGTTCTAGTACAAAACACAAAATACAAGTATGAACCTGAAAATGCTATGCAATATGTCACCTTTAAAATGTTAGACCAATTTCACCTGGGCTTTGTGTCCTTGCACTCTCACCTGTACATTTTCAATCTTGGACTTGGCCAGCAGCAGCTTCTTGTCGTAGTCGCGCTGCCTCTGCTCTCGCTCTGCCTCCAGCTCAAGCACAGTTTTCTGGGACTCAGCTAGCCGTTGTCTGAGGTCTGTGATCTGAAGGACAACGTAAACCATTTAGTTAAGGACAGCATTCACAGAGTCCACTAACCATAGTTCTAAGAGACCACACACACACACACACACACACACACTCTCTGGTTAAGATAAACATCAGCTGTTGCATGTGTTAGGATACGGCCTTAGATATGCCAGTTGTGAAATTATAAACTAAACCACAGCAACAAGGACACATTTGCAAACACACGCAGTTCCGTTTTTGTGTAAAATATGAACAAACCTAGTGACGCAAATGGATATATCTAGGGTTCTGTGGTCTAAACCCAAGGCTGCATGGTGTCCCCGTCTCAATAAAGTGTGAATGTAGGTCTGTTCATGATTGCGGGTGTGCACACGCAGAGGTGTGAGAGTACGACTGTGAACGTCTGTCTCTGTTGCCCTCTGACTGCACTACAGGAGGATGTCAGCGGGTACCAGAGAGGTGAGGGGAATTCTTACTGAGGTGTGACAGGCCTTGTGGTAAGTATGCTCAGATAGCGAGCTATTGCAAGATTGAACCTTTCCACTGGACAAGAATATAGAAAACACACACGCAGCTGCTTCACCACCAACTGATGCACACTAACATCAGAGTCCTCGGTTCTTTAAAGATATTCCCAAATTACTAAATCCCTGCTTTCTGTCATTTCACTTCTTAAAAAAATAAAACATGAATGGTAAAAGAAAGATAATTATGCATTATTCCACTGGCATAATGCAAAATGTGTTAGAGTTCTTTTTTAACTAGGGTTGCAGCGGTACACCAGTTTCACAGTATACCGTGGTAAGAAAATGTACAGTTATCATACCATGTACATTTGCTTATCTACAGGTACAGAACATTTTTTTTTTTTTATTTCCAAAAGGCAGACTTTTTACACATACTTCCTTTCAAAAATGGTTTTAATTATAAAAAAGTGCATGCCACAAAGCCCTTCTGTTTTCATTCCTTTAAGGATCATTGTAACTGATCATAATAATAATAATAATAATAAGTACAGTATAGCGCAACATTTTCTTATCCTACTGTTGCAACCCTATTTTCAACCTATGGCAACAGATAAAGAACTGTGACATACATTAATTATATTGTGCGAGGACAGTTTCATGGAAAACGCAGAATAAATACTCCCATGTACTTTTTGTACTGTTCATGTAGATGGATTTCTGTACAATTTATAAGTGCTTTGAATCTAATAAGAACCGTGGCATGCCAAAGGTCCTAAAAATGAAACCATTTAAATGATGCGATTTCATAAAAATAAATGTTTGAGGTGAGATTTTGAAATGACAAAAATGTAAATGTTTTTCAGAAGAATTTGGAGAAAATTAAGTATTAGTTCTCCTTCAGCAGCTCTACATCAGTCGAGGACACACTGATGTCTTCCCACATCCTTCACAACAGCTGGAAAGTCATTACTGTACCTTCTGTTCAAACTGTGACTTCATGGAGTTCCACTGAATGTCCCACTGCTTGTTCACCTCCAGTACCTGTAAGCAGCGACAGAAAGTGAAACAAATGACACTGAACATATAGGAAACTAAATACACAGACTTTCCCCTATGGCAAAAGAGGATGAGCAGTAAGAGCTAGAAAAAAGAAGAAAAAAAAGACTCACATCCTTTCTCTGCTTCTCCAAAAGCTTGATTTTCTTCTCATACACCTCTACATCACAAGGTTTAGTTGGGGTTTTCTCTGCAGCTTTTCCACTCTGGGGGCACACAACACATTTCCTAATCCACAACCTTCCTCCATTACTCTAATCCCACATGGTACGAGTTAATGAGCAGAGGACTTTTAAATCACTCAAGTTCATTGACAAGAACCCTGCATTGCTAAAAAGAGAAAATGGTTAAAATAAAAATGTATTCGTTATGTAAATGTCACAGATGTATTAATGTGGAGGCAAAGTGTGTCTGTACATAACAAAAAAAATAATTATTTACTATGTAATTGAATTTAAAAACTACCTTCTGCGGTGTGGTGGCCTCCATCTTGGGTCTTACAGCGGCCGATTCCTCCTTCACAGGCTCCTCTTTGGCCTCCGGAGCTTCGGTGTCAGATGGCGCTGCAGACGATGCTGATGCTGCTCCTCCCGTGACCAGCTCCTTAAGTTTCTGATTCTCCTGTCTGAATCGGCAAGAAAATGAAAATGATAGCGTTTGTGAGCAATGTCCCTTCCCAGAGTTTGTTGAAGTTTTCACACAGCTTCAGGGTGTCATTTGGGAAGAACCTACGATACCCGCTGGGCGCAATGACGCCAACAGAAAGCAGTGCAATAATTCCCCATCAAAAGTGAAAGCATTGTCACCGGTCAACATCCAGGACAAAGTCAAAGTAGTGTAGGGTTTTGTCATCCAAAACATTAATGGCGGGTTGATTCCAGTTGCATTCAAAAGGTCATGAGAAACTAAATTGTCCCACAGTTGAAAAATAAAATGAGGTGTTTGTATTATCTGAAGGAGATATCATTCATATATACATATATATACACACACATACATATATATATATATATATATATATTTTCTGCTCCAGCAGACGCAACAAAGCCCAGTCAAATGTAAAGGAGAAGGAAACATTACCTCAGCTGTTCCAAATCTCGATTCCTGATATGATGATCCTCTTCCATTTTCTTTCGAAGCTCATTGTTCTCCTGTCTGAGCTGCTCACATAGAGTCTATAAAACCAAAAAAAATTATTTTACATCTGTATGCCCACACAGAAGCAGATTCGTAAGGAAATACCTCCCACCTCTAAAGGCACAAGATATTCTTTTTAGACATATGGTCTAGAGCGGGGCAATATGGAAAAAATGTAATATCACGATATTGTTGACCAAATACCTCAATATCAATATTGCGGCAATATTGTAGGGTTGACAACTGGTGCTTACAAAAAAATATTTACAGAATTTGATTTTTGATAAATAATCATCAATGTGTATATAATAACTAAGTGGGTAAAGGCAGTTAATAGAAAAGCTAGAACAGTCTGGATTACAGTAAAGTGATGTCATTTTTTAATTTACCAGCCATTAAAACCAGGGACAGATAACACTTGTGTCATATCACGATATCCAAAATCTAAAACGATATCCAGTCTCGTATCATGATATCAATATAATATCAATATATTGCCCAGCCTTAATATGGTCCTATATTTCAGTGAAAACCATGACTTTTCTATATAGACCAAATCCCTACAAATACTGCTTTACTTTTTGTATATTAAAATTAGGCCGTAATGCGTTTCAGAAGCACCAAGTGGTGATGCACTTCCACTGGTACTGGCTACGAATCCACAATCTCCTCTTTATGCAAACATCTATGTAACAAGATGGATATTGAAAGTGTTTTTCTTCATGTCATACTGTTACTCTGCTTATGTTGTAAAGCACTTTGTAAAATTGTTTAGAAATGTGCTATAGCAATTAAGTTATTACAGTTAAAACGACAATTTGTTCAACTAAAGAAAGCTTGTGTTGTGTGCCAGTAGTAGTTGTAGTCGATTATTAAATGCCAAGCCCACACGGACTGTGTAAGACACCAAAACTACGTTTGCAGTGGGAAAATAACATTTGTCAGAAAAGAATATAATTTTGTATATGTCATTACATTAAAAACAAAATACTTTTGTCCTCTAGCTACAAATAAAATCTACCAGCAAAAGACTCCTTTCCTGAAACACAGCTCACATCTGTTACAGTTTGCAGAGATTAAGTACATTTTACTATAAAAAGTAGCCCTTAAAATGATCATATAATCATACACATATACATATCTATGAATCCGTAATGTCATTAAAGTCAATGTGTAGCATTTCATGTAAATCAGCCTGGAAATGGTTTGCAGTTAATACATTAAATTCAATTAAACATGATAAATCATTCTGTATACATGTTTCCCCACTGTATAATGCTAATTAAACAACAACTCTTAAGTGCCTATAAAGCCATGTTGGAGAACTAGCTTAAATCTAAGGAGCGTGATTTATTTCTGTCATACAGTCGTCGTGTGGCGCTGTGTACCTGTAGGAGGGAAGTCCTCTGCTCATTCTTTTGGACCTTAGAGGAAAGATGGTGAAACTCCACAGCCATGCGACCGAGGTGAGCCAACAGCTGGTTCGGGTTGGACTCCTCTGCGAATATGCTGAAGGAGCTCTCTAGTCTCTTCAGCTGGCTGGCTAGCTCGATGTTCTCCTGAGGCAGGACAGGGATTACGGCTGCCACCGACGCGGCCTGGAGATAACCACACAGGTCAGTCCTCCCGCTCAAGCCAACTCAGTTAAGAAGTATTTCAACCAGCACAAGACTGAAAGATCAAAACCCCTGCAAGAGTCATCGTGATACTATTTCTATGAAATGCAACAGCTAATTTATCTAAAGTCAAACCAGTTTATCCTGTTGGATCTAAATTTAGATCTCATAGAATATGGTTGCCTGTGGTAACACTTTGACCAAAGATATTCTGTTCCGGTGTGATACTGTGCCGAAGTAAAGCTATAGAATTTTACCACACGACACGCTAGCCAATAACAGTTTTGGCAACGTGTGCTTCAAATATACTGGCATAGTGTCCCATTAACACATCCTCTAGGATGTAGTGTGTGAATGAATCAGCAGTGTAATTCTAGTCAGTAATAATCCTGGACTTTCCCCTGGCTGACTCAGTCTGGAGCTACCAGTATTGACTTCGTTTGTGAGTCACCACCCCAAGGATATGTTCCTAATATTAAGGAAATGGATATATATTATAAAAAGCAAGGTTGAATTTATCCTAAATGAATAACGCAAAAATAATTCCTGTTTGGAGTCAGCATCAAGAGCATTGCGATATCTCAACATAACAGATAACATATCAAAATGTTTGGTCAAATTAAAGATTCTTTGGAACTACAAAAAAAATCATCATTTGCGTCACAAAAAGTCTTGTACGTACAGTCAAGGCTTCTGAAGTCTTCCCATCTACATTCACGACCTCAAACTCTGCTGACGCCTCCTGTTAAGACCAAAAAGTAGCATCATAGTACACACAGTGACTGTAATGGCATCAATGAACTTGTATATAAATAACGTAAACATCCTCCAGTTGAGAGCTGCCAGGTGTCATAGTCTCTTATAACGTCTGCATCTAATGTTATTTACAATTCTGCAATCATCATAAAGTTGTTCCTGCCTGTACCAAAAGCTCTCACTTGAAGTACAAATGACTTACATTGGGCTTCTCAGGCTGGAGGGTCTTCCCTAAACAGCTTGTTTGCTCCTCCTTCTGCTCTGCAGTGGGGTGTAAACAGGGTCTACCTGAAATAAGCCATACCAAAACCAAGGTTAATGCAAGTTTCAGTAAAGAACAACAGCATGCCGTTTGATTGCAACACTGTCCAGAGCAATAATCCACAAATATGAAAATATGTCTACAAGTTTAATTCACAATTACCATTGAGTATGTGAGACCTACTTTGTGTTTCAGCATGAATGTGTCCTCCCATACACAGACTGGCGGCAAAGCTGGAGGACTTAAGGGCCTCGTTGTCTCTCACAAGTTCCTCCACTCGCTGCCGAAGCCTTGATGCCTCTGATTGAGACTCTTCCAGCAAATCACCTGCAAGTTTCAGAGAGATCTTGTCTCTGTCCAGCAGCTCTCTCTTTGAATTCCACTTGATCTAAACTTAATTCTTTCAACAAACACTAGCCAAGACTAGATCTATCAGCATGAGCAGTCATCAAATGTGATATGGTAGAAGTATAGTGAGAAATTACGTGCAACAGCACTCCTTTGGTGAGTCACAAAAGGAGCTATCAGGCCGTTCACCTCGCATGCAAGCTTTTCAACAAACTACCAATGAAGATCATCAGGTTGAACTACATTCCACATCATTTGGGGCACGGCAGTTTCCCTCCTGCATTTGCAAATTTTGACTGGAAATTCAGTCATGTAATCTGTTATGGAAGGCGTCTTTGTGGGTGTATCAAGTTAAATTCAAAATCACGATTAATTTAGTGCTGCTACAAAATGCAAGCTAGACACTGTTTCTGTTATATACTTAAGTTACAATCAAAAATTGAATGCCACATATACACACACACTTTATATTATACTACTTTATTGATCCCTGAGGGGAAATTCAATTATTTCACTCTATACACATGCATTAAATGAAGAGATGTCAGAGCTAGGGGGCTGCCCATGGATAGTGCCCCATGCAGCCCTCCATCCACAGCTTTAGGAACCTACCTAAACTCTTAAGTCCCTTCATTCGCTCCCGCAGTATACTGTTCTCCTCCAGTAACTGTCGATAGCTGCTTCCCCCTCCGGCCTCCTCCCTGGCCCTGACCTCACTCCCACCTGGATCATAAATGCGATATGGGCCTTTCCCTTCCATTGCCGTCGCTCACTTCCTAGACATGGTCCTCTGAACTGTGGAAAGAAGAGAAAAACTGTTATTTTGAGCTTAATTAAAAACAAAGCGCCAGAAACTACTCAGCGGAAGATAACAGATTTTTTTTAAATGCAAGGGTAGCTGACAAAAAAAGTGGGGAAAAGTGCTGATAGTAACACCTTTAAATATAGAGGACTGAGGACTTGTGGTCCTCCACCCTTTGTAATAAGAGAAGCAACTTTAGCATTGAAAACAAATCACATTTGAATCCTAAGTTAAACGTGTACTGCTTATAGAGGCCATTTGAAAGTATAGTAGGTACAGCATGAGAGCAAACAGCAAATGTCGACACCCAACTGTTTATGCTGAGGAAGGAACCAGTTGAACTGAAACATAAGCTGTAACGTTACAGTAGGAGAGAAAATAACCTAAACATTAAGTTACCTCTTGGTTCTCATAGTCCTAACGTTACAATAAAAAATCCCCTTAAACCACAATTTATGGTGTAGCAATATTACAACCAACAATAACAAATTACACCATAACAAATTATGTGCCCTTTACTTTTGATCGCAAATTAAATAAATACCACCCACTCAGACATGCTACTGTATGTAACGTAACGTTACTGTGAGTTACCCAGCTAGAAAATAAAAAATCTTTGCTGCCCTTGTGTCAGTTTATAATTTAATGTTATAGCAGGACGAATAAACTATCGGGGAAGCCTGGTGAAGAAATAAAAGACCAACCGACAGCAGAGAGGACAAAAGCAGCAACAATACACCCGTGACGTTAGATCTAACCCTGCCAGAGTGAAACATATGGCAAGAATGTGCTAATGTTAGTAATAGCTAAATATGACAACTACAACCTTCATATCCGAAAGTAAAAAGGACAAAAGCAGAGAAAAATATACTAAATGTTACGTAAATTCCGCTAACAAACATATACACAATAGACGAGAGTGAACTACAGCACAATCTAGCAAATGATAGCTACCTTGATTGGCTGAAGAAGGCTAATATTAGTTTTCGCTGTTGTCATGCAAATTGCTAGCAACATCTTCGTTAGCTCTCGGCTAGCTAACACTAGATGACAGTGCGGGACAGGAAGCCGCTAGCTCTTCTTTTTTTTACCCACTACAGATTTTATCGATGCAGTAAGTCAGTCGGAAAGCGGAGTTTAATGACAAACAAAAGAACAAAGAGGTGTCTTTTGTCTGGATACCTTTCAGCTCGCAGTGGCCTCGTCTCTCTGCCCAGACATCTATTGCGGAAGTGGTCTACTGGTCTATGCTGTAACCCGGGAATTTCCACCTCGTTTGATGTAAACAGCGATTGATTGACAGCCCGGCAGACCAATCAGGGCACAGTTCTCTGTCAGCGGGGCACCAACAGGAACCATTGACCGTAATGTAAACAATGGAGCAAAATGCTTCACATAATCATATTTCACGGTAGAGATTTTACTAGAATAACACAGAATGCACTTTTAAATATGTAAATGACTATTCATATATAGCAAGAACGGTTCATATGGCACGAGCGTGAGTAAAACTGATCATCAAAACAAGCCTGATGTTTCTCTTGAGTCGTAATGATTTTAATAAAACAACTTCTTACTCTTCTTTTTACTTCTGGAAACTCACCCCTACACCCCCATGGTGCAGGGACAAACCCGACCATTTTCACAGAATAACTTTTTTCTTCATTGATAAATTTAGAGAAGGGGCTGGTGGGGGTTTCTGTGATTGCATCACACATTTCCTCTGAACTAGTAGGCCTACTTCAAGTTACACTTAGTTTAAGTCCACACAAGAAATATTTGGTATGAAAGATGCTGTGAGATTTATACAGTAATGTCCATATTGTGATTTGGGCAACACATTATTATTTTCATTATTGATTAATCTGATGATTATTTTTCTTGATCAATTAATTGTTCAGTCTATAACATATAAAACAAAAACAGTAAAAAAAAAAATTTAAATTTAAAAAAAATGACCATGAAGCTAAAATTGACGTTTTTAAACTGAATGCTTTGTCCAAAAAAGTCTGAAACCTAAAGGCACTCCGATTACTATCAAAACAATAATACACTATACACAGCAATACACTAAATATTCATATTTAAGGATTAAAAAATGATGCTAAACAATTAATCCATTATCAAAATAGTTACTTATTAGTTTTCCGTCAATCGACTAATTGATTAATTAACTAATCATTTCAGCTTTGACTCCATCCATCCATCCATCCATCTTCATCCGCTTATCTGGGGTCGGGTCGCGGGGGTAGCAGCTCCAGCAGGGGACCCCAAACTTCCCTTTCCCGGGCCACATTAACCAGCTCCGACTGGGGGATCCCGAGGCGTTCCCAGGCCAGGTTAGAGATATAATCCCTCCACCTAGTCCTGGGTCTCCCCCAAGGCTTCCTCCCAGCTGGACGTGCCTGGAACACCTCCCTAGGGAGGCGCCCAGGGGGCATCCTTACCAGATGCCCGAACCACCTCAACTGGCTCCTTTCGACGCAAAGGAGCAGCGGCTCTACTCCGAGCTCCTCACGGATAACTGAGCTTCTCACCCTATCTCTAAGGGAGACGCCAGCTACCCTCCTGAGGAAACCCATTTCGGCCGCTTGTACCCTGGATCTTGTTCTTTCGGTCATGACCAGCCTTCATGACCATAGGTGAGGGTAGGAACAAAAACTGACCGGTAGATTGAGAGCTTTGCCTTCTGGCTCAGCTCTCTTTTCGTCACAACGGTGCGATAAATTGAATGTAATACCGCACCTGCTGTGCCGATTCTCCGACCAATCTCCCGCTCCATTGTCCCCTCACTCGCGAACAAGACCCCAAGGTACTTGAACTCCTTCACTTGGGGTAAGGACTCATTCCCTACCTGGAGAAGGCACTCCATCGGTTTCCTGCTGAGAACCATGGCCTCCGATTTAGAGGTGCTGATCCTCATCCCAGCCGCTTCACACTCGGCTGCGAACCGATCCAGTGAGTGCTGAAGGTCACAGGCCGATGATGCCATCAGGACCACATCATCTGCAAAAAGCAGCAATGAGATCCCCAGACCACCGAACTGCAACCCCTCTCCACCCCGACTACGCCTCGATATCCTGTCCATAAATACTACAAACAGGATTGGTGACAAAGCGGCAGCCCTGGCGGAGGCCAACTCTCACCTGAAACGAGTCCGACTTACTGCCGAGAACCCGGACACAGCTCTCGCTTTGGTCGTACAGAGATTGGATGGCCCTGAGAAGGGACCCTCACCCCGTACTCCCGCAGCACCTCCCACAGTATCTCCCCGGGGCACCCGGTCATACGCCTTCTCCAGATCCACAAAACACATGTAGACTGGTTGGGCATACTCCCAGGCTCCCTCCAGGATCCTTGCGAGAGTAAAGATCTGGTCCGTTGTTCCACGACCAGGACGGAATCCACATTGTTCCTCTTCAACCTGAGATTCGACTATCGACCGAACCCTCCTTTCCAGCACCTTGGAGTAGACTTTACCGGGAGGCTGAGAAGTGTGATACCCCTGTAATTGGCACACACCCTCTGGTCCCCCTTTTTAAAAAGGGGAACCACCACCCCGGTCTGCCACTCCTTAGGCACCGTCCCCAGACTTCCACGCAATGTTGAAGAGGCGTGTCAACCAAGACAACCCCTCCACACCCAGAGCTTTAAGCATTTCTGGACGGATCTCATCAATTCCTGGGGCTTTGCCACTGTGGAGTTGTTTAACTACCTCAGCAGCCTCCACCAGGGAAATTGATGCCAATCCCCCCTCATCCTCCAGCTCTGCCTCTACCATAGAGGGCGTATTAGTCGGATTTA
This sequence comes from Sander vitreus, assembly GCF_031162955.1. Lineage (NCBI taxonomy): Eukaryota > Metazoa > Chordata > Actinopteri > Perciformes > Percidae > Sander > Sander vitreus. The sequence continues at coordinate 22,136,228 of NC_135864.1, read as the reverse complement.
GGAGTTCCTCAAAGTGCTCCTTCCACCGCTCCCTATTACCTCCTCAGTTGAGGTCAACAGCGTCCCATCCTTACTGTACACAGCTTGGATGGTTCCCCGCTTCCCCCCTCCTGAGGTGGCGAACGGTTTTCCAGAAGTACCTTGGTGCCGACCGAAAGTCCTTCTCCATGTCTTCTCCTAACTTCTCCCACACACGCTGCTTTGCCTCTTTCACGGCAGAGGCTGCAGCCCTTCGGGACCTTCGGTACCTTACAACTGCCTCCAGAGTCGTCTGGGATAACATATCCCGGAAAGACTCCTTCTTCAGTCGGACGGCTTCCCTGACCACCAGTGTCCACCACGGTGTTTGTGGGTTACCGCCCCTTGAGGCACCCAAGACCCTAAGACCACAGCTCCTCACCGCAGCTTCAGCAATGGAAACTTTGAACATTGTCCACTCGGGTTCAATGCCCCCAGCCTCCACAGGGATGCATGAAAAAGCTCCGCCGGAGGTGTGAGTTGAAAGTCTGTCGGACAGGGGCCTCCTCCAGACGTTCCCAATTTACCCCGCACTACCCGTTTGGGCTTACCAGGTCTGTCCAGAGTCTTCCCCCACCCCCTGACCCAACTCACCACCAGATGGTGATCGGTTGACAGCTCCGCCCTCTCTTCACCCGAGTGTCCAAAACATATGGCCTCAGATCAGATGAAACGATTATAAAATCGATCATTGACCTTTGGCCTAGGGTGCTCTGGTACCAAGTACACTTATGAGCATCCCTATGTTCGAACATGGTGTTCAGTTATAGACAATCCATGACTAGCACAGAAGTCCAACAACAAACAACCACTCTGGTTTAGATCAGGGAGGCCGTTCCTCCCAATCACGCTCTCCATGTGTCTCCATCATTACCCACGTGCGCGTTGAAGTCCCCCCCAGCAGAACTATGGAGTCCCCGACTGCAGCCCCATGCAGGACTCCACTCAAGGCCTCCAAGAAGGCCGAATACTCGGAACTCTTGTTTGGCGCATATGCACAAACAACAGTCAGAGTTTTCCCCCCCACAACCCGCAGGCGTAGGGAGGCGACCCTCTCGTCCCACCGGGTTAAACTCCAACGTAGCGGAGCTCAGCCGGGGGCTTGTGAGTATCCCCACACCCGCCCGGCGCCTCACACCCTGGGCAACTCCGGAGAAGAAAAGAGTCCAACCCCTATCCAGGAGTATGGTTCCAGAACCAAGACTGTGCGTAGAGGAAAGCCCCACCAGATCTAACCGGTAGCGCTCCACCTCCCCGCACAAGGCCCGAGGCCCCTGACCTTCACTGCCACCCATGTGGCAGCGCACCCGACCCCAGCGGTTCCTCCCACAGGTGGTGGGCCCATGGGATGGAGGGATGTCCGCCACGTAGCTTTTTCAGGCTGTGCCCGACCGGGCTCCGTGGCAAACCCGGCCACCAGATGCTCGCTGATGAGCCCTCCATCTGGGCCTGGCTCCAGACGGGGGCCCCGGGCTTCCTCCGGGCAGGGTCACTTCATCCCTTCTTCGATTTTTCATAGGATTTTTGAACCATTCTTTGTCTGGCCCCTCACCTGAGACCACTTTGCCTTGGGAGACCCTACCAGGAGCACAAAGCTCCAGACAACACAGCCCTCAGGTTCATAGGGACACACAAACCTCTCCACCACGATAAGGTGATGGTTCCCATATTGACTGTGATACGTTAATATTACATGGGATTTTGGTTACTTTAAAATAAACCACAATGGGTGCCTGGCTAGCTCACCTGGTAGAGCAGGTGCCCATAAATAGAGATTTACTCCTCGACACAGTGACCGCGGGTTTGACTCCACCCTTTGCTGCATCTCATACCTCCTCTCTCTCCCCTTTCATGTCTTCAGCTGTCCTATATAAATAAAGGCCTACAATGCCCCCCAAAAAATCTTAAAAACACAATTAAGTTCAAATGTCTCATTTTCCTGGTCTTGAAGTCAAATGTAATATTTTTTGTCAGTCACAGGTTAGTCTCAGGTTAGGACACGTTTGTTGAGGGGCCCTGTGCCACAGTGCCACAGTTGTCAGAACTTAGTTTCAGGCTCCTGACTGACCAAACATGAATGATTTAGAGCAATGGTGACATCTTGTGGGAATAAACAAACAGGTAATCTGCGGTCATATTTACAAAGATCATTATTCTTAACTGGATGCACAAACTATTTCTGATGCGATTAATCTAATGACTGCACACAATTAGACTAATCCATACAAGGGTACTTAGTAATTCCAACTCAGTAGTGCATGTTTTTAAAGCTCTCTAATGGGTCAAATTTATTAATTTAACTACCAAAAAGTCTTGAATGAATGAATCACAAGTAAAAACATACTGCTACGTGTCCACAAAGACAATTAGGATAAACACCCTCCATAAGGATTTCAAAGCATCAGCATTGAAGGTCTTATCGGGAAGAATGCTGTGTAGACAGGAAACACCCAGTTTCCAAATTATGTTACACTAAACATGACATGATTTATGATGAATTAATCTAAACTAATCTGAATCACACCCTTGTTTTTCTCTTTATTTGCCCACCCTTATTACTTTCTGTAGGGCAAAAAAGTACTAAAACTGAGGTACAGCTAATGTTAAAACTCCTGTGATAGAGAAATAGCTTATATAATTAAATGAAATAGCTTATGTTACCTTCCACAGTTAATCATTTAAAATAGGATTTAATATACTACTACTGTGCTCACTAAAATTGTAAATAAAGAGTATAAGTGAATTAGTGAGAATACAAGAAAGTGGGTCGACAGCCTGTAATGTGTGTATGCTGTAATGTGTGTGCTTTAATAACATTTATGAATTCCTTTTCATAAATAACAATGCAGCTTAAACTGCTTTAGATTCAATTGAAGATTCCCCTGCGTGCAATTAAAACCACATTGTAGACCATATAGTATGTAGAACAGCAGTGACAACACTGCTATCATGTGATAATGTGTTCCCAAAAGAGTTATCAGCTCGCAACAGGAAAAAACAAAACATTCGGTTCACACAGCGTGCCAACAAACCAAACACCTTATCCTTGTTTATAGGTGCACAATGTTCCAATCTCAGGCTGCTGAAATAATAAACAGGCCTGCCAGCACAAAAACAAAAGCCAGAGGATATAGGAAATCAATGTCCCATATCATTTAGTCCTCCTGGGTAACAGACTTTGTTTCCTCCTCCCATCTACTTTTTCCAAACTATTTTAAAGCATTTTCTTTATTGCACAAAGACAGAAGAGTGCACAGATGACATGTGAGAAGGGGTAATCATCAGATTGAAGTCCACAGTGTCACAAGTACAGAGTATGCACCCCACCCTGCTGAGACACAAGGACAGTCCAGTCTCCCATCTCCTTACAGCAGAAATCAGCAGCTGATAGTCATTAGCTCTGTGCTGCTTAATACAAAATGTCCTTTTGTTAGCCGACTAGTGACTAACGCTGTCCTCTCGAGGCCTTGAACCAGGGACATCCTCGCTGAAGAGTCTCTATCACTATGCCAAAAATGTGGACAACATTTAGATATGCCTCAATGTTAACTCTAACAGGCTCTTCATATCACTTTCTATTTTACAGTAACTCTAGACTTTAACAAAAAAAACAGTGTGACAGATTGCCAAATACATTTCTCTCAGGCTTATGTATAAATAAAAATAAAATGTATTCATTATCATTATTATTTTTAAGCTAGATTTTTTATTTTACTTTATTCTTAACATGGATTTAGCAACATGTCCATATTTATGTTGTAGTTCATTTTCAAAATCACATTTACCACATTTTAGAGTATTTGCTTAGGCAAGCAATACAGTACCCCCTAAGACAGAAAATACCATACAAATATAGCTTATGGCATTTTTTTCTGGCATGTAGGGCAGAAATCAATCTTTTCATTATATAACGTTTTACTCCCATGTAATGTTCTAACACAGAACAACACCACTTGTTTCAGTGACAACATAAAGTTATTCAACCTGCCCTGAATAAACAATGATGACAAATGACAAAAAATGATTATATATCTAATATGCTCCGTTACTGCACCTAAAATGTTAAAACAAATAAACAACAACTCACCCACACATTCAGCTTGTGTCAGAGAGAGGCACTTTTTAAGGAAACTGGTGAATGGGGGGGAAGCAATTTCAGTGAGACTTGGGGAATTCCCATAACCCAGTAAAATGGCCTGATGCTGTAGCTAAAAGCCTGAACACAACCTGGTGTTTGTCCAACTGTGTGGCCCGCCTTTATTCAGTAACACACACACACACACACACACACACACACACACACACACACACACACACACACACAAACTGAATGCATTTAATGAATCTTTGTACAGGTGCTTGCTGCACGTACGCCATGCTGCATACATTCATTAATGCATGTCAACAAAACTGAATGAATAGACAAGGCCACAAACACATCACATCATGATGCCACTATAATCTTGGAGACTGTAGATAAAAAAAAGTCCAAGCCCAAAGCAACAAACCAAAACTCTCTTAGAAGATGTAACAGCTTTGAAATATGTAAATTTCAATCTACCTGCTGTGCAAGCTGTTCTGAACAACACCACAGTACAAACTTCCCCCAGCTGTCAAAAGGGAAATTCAAAATTGTATATTTTGACATTGGCTGCATTTAACAATGTGCTATTGAAGTGATCTTTTAATCTCACTAATTATCATCAAATAGAGCAATTTCAGGTTGGGTGTGCCATTAAAACCAGAGTGTGAATTACTGCTGCAGACTCTATTTGTTGCCTTGGTTTTTTTGGCGTACTGCAGGGGATTTCCTCGCCACATACGTCTTTTTTCTTCTTTCCTCTTTTAACTCAAAGATGGCCTGACAGCAGCTGCACTCACACATACGCAATGAACTGAGACATTGACAAGAACAGAGACAACTGTCTTGTACTTTTAGTTTACTGCACTTTCAAGTAAACAAGTCCAACTGAGACACATGAAATGAAGTGTTGAGTGTAAACTACTTTTTTTCTTTTGCTCATTTAAATGTGTAGTCAGGTAGCCAAGGAAGTCACGCTATACTTCTACAGTGTGTTTGAAAGGGCTAACAAGAGCCTGATTTGTTCAGAATTAGGCCTATCAACTTTAGCTGCTATCAGAATATCAGTTTGAATGAATTATTATTCTGTAAATACCACCCTTTATTTCACATAGTTAACCTTTATGAACAACAATAACATATGGGTATTTTTGAGTTTGTTAAGCAGAAGAGGCATTGAATTAGAGTGGGAGTATCCTGATGTTAAATATTCTAGTTCTCATTCTGCTCAGCCCATTGCTGTTGCCAGTATCAACACAGCTAATCATCAAACTGCCCTGCCAAACACAAACCAGGGCACCCCACCCTGAAAACATACTGTAAAAAAGGGCAATGAGTTTGAGTTAGCATGATTTACATTTATGAATCTTATTCATACAATAAAATGTATTCAAATGTTTTCCAAGAAGAAGAGCGATAAACACACATTTCTTTGTATTTTTAATCATTTTATTCTACATGATACCTTAAAATCACAGTAATCATTGGACGGCCTGCAATCTGAAGGCACTATTCAACTGGCTAATTTCCAATCTGATGTTCATGTGAAGCACCTTACTACACGGACGTGAACATCTTCATGTTACATATGACTGTGTAAAAAAAGAAAAGAAAGACATCATCCTGACGGACAGGACAATCAGACATGAGAGCAGAGAACTGGCTTGGAAGCCTGGGAGGTCATAGGTCACTTGGTTTGGCTGAGGAGTGGCAGCAGTTTAGGGACAGTGACAACAGATACTGACATTAACCACCGCAGTTTCACCGTGTGATCAGGCTGAGTCTCGTGGTTTTTCATGGTTGTTTGTCTGTGAACGGAGCTGCAGAGACTTGACAAGTTTAATCTTCCCCTCCACAGAGCACCAGCAGGGTTTTACGGTAGTCTCCTGAGGTATCACCCTGAACAATGGTGGAGAACACACACAAAAGGAGCTTGATTGAATGGGGAATACTGTTTTTGTTTGCTGCCATTTGGTCATCACAGAGCTGAAAATGGAAAGCAGGGTCTAACAAAAAGAAAGCAACACACTGTTTATCTTTCACTAATGTTGAATGAATGTGAGTCATGGGGACAAAGAGAACTCACAAGCCACAAGTCATGAAATCAACTCAAATCAACAAGGGAGTTAAAAGTGGAATTACCCTTTATATCAGTTGACACTCATGTATACAGATTTATATCTTTATACTCATCCTCACAATTATTAAGACTACATCTTTTTAAAGGACTAGCTCCTCATTTTGGGAACTAAGGTCATTGGATTTCTTGCAAAGAGTTCAATGAAAAGTTTGATACCACTCTCACGTCTGTATGGCGAATGTTAAGCTACAGTCAGCAGCCAGTTAGCTTAGCTTAGCACAGAGATTGGAAACAAGGATAAACTGCTAGCCTGGCTCTATATCAACACAATCCACCTACCAGCACTTCTAAAGTTGGAGCTGGTAGCTTTAGAGCTGCTGGTAGATAGCTTTACTAGATCGATTTGTATGGATCTCCTCATCTCGGTCTCAGCAAGAAAGCGAATAAGCATAAAATATCCCATTTTTTTCAAATGCACCTGCTTGCACTGGGATGTCAGTGACACAACCCTTTCTGTTCTGCACATCTCAAAAAAAAAAAATCATTTACAAAAGATTGTAATTTTTGTTCACTAAATACACACTTTAGAATAAACAATATATAGCAACCCTTGCTGTTGCATAATCTGATAATATTTCTGACAAAGCCAATCCAGGGCACCCTATTTGCTTATTGGTGTCACGCAGATTTCATCTGTATGTTATTATAGAACTGCATCTGGGTACTTCCTGTCTCTGCGTCTGTCAGCCAATCATACAGCGGATATAGAGGAAGTTAAGCATACAAGGGAAATTCCTAAACAGCTGTGCAATAGCCACAGACCCATAGTCCACCACAGGAAGCTATAGATTAACCCCCCCCCCACACACACACACACACACACACACACACACACACACACACACACACACACACACACTCAGCAGCAGAAGAAGGATGTGCAACACACACACTCACACAAAGATGGGATGAGAACACAACAACACACCAAACAGGAGTGTTAGTTGACAAGGACTCCGACTTACGATCATAGTTTCTACCTGGATGAATTCATGGAGGGAGACATCATGTGTATCCTTGAATTCTTTGCGAATGTTGAAAAGGTCGACCTCGCTACGGGATACCATGATGCGGATAAGCGCTCTGTCGTCTGTACCAAGGCCCTGCAGCGGAGATCAATAAATACTTATGTATCTATGTTCTATGTACTGTTTATTCTGATTCAGTTACAGTAAGTGCTACAGTCTGGGTGCACTCAGCAGCATTATTACCAAGAAAGTATGAAGAAAAAGACCCAAAACCTAAATATATTACATTCATTAACAAATATGACCTTATCACTATCTGGCATCCAAGGCCCTTATGGTGAGTTGCAGACCTGCAGTTAGAATTATACAACTGCATATTAATCTGCCATATTATTGTGAATAAATACCTTCATAGCTTTGTACAGACGGTCTGCAAAGTAAGAGGGCTGGTTCTTTACACTGCGAACTGTAAAGAAAAGAGAGAGCAAAAAAGGGCTGAGGAGGAGTCACAGAATTGTTGTCAGTAGTGACAGTTGTCAGCAGTACATACACTGTGACACACACAAAAGTAAAATAAAGTCAAAGATTACCTATGGCACAAAAGGCATTTTTTACATCTCCTGACATCTCATTCCTGATAACCTGTTCAATGTCCTTGTTGGAGCATCTCACAAACTCCTGGAATACTGTGAATAGCAAGGAGTATGATCAGTTATCATGACCTGGATCGATTATATTTTTTTGTTTAGAGAAACACACACATTTAGATTTGTGATCTGTGATCTATCTGTCTTGACCTTTACCTTTCCTAAGATGGGGGAAGCTTCTGGTGCACAGAATACTCATGAACTTCAGCTCCATTTCATCAGATTCGGCATTGCATGCATCAGCAAGTTCCTGATGAGTTCAGGAAGAACAAAAATGTAATCCCATTCTTTAATTTCATATTTTAGCACAGTAAAATGTTATAAATTCATACAGTAAATCACCTGAGCATCTGCACTAGCTCTTTCCTCATCTGCAGGGCCCTCCTCCCTTGCACCCTGAATAGAGTAAAGACAGTTAAATGCTCAACTTTGATCTAATACATATCAGTGGTTCACTGAGAACATATGGTTTTCCTTTAATATGTAACAGAAGACCGTGTGAAAGAAAACTGTGTTTAAATTGTTCGTTTGCTATAGTCAGCAGACAGACTGCAACCAGTGAGTGGGCGTGGAAACAAAACACAGTCTGAGTTCTCATGATGATGAGCATACCTGCACGAGAGAAATAAGGATACGGCAGAAGAAGCCTGATGTGTCTGAATGAAGGGCTTCTTCCATAGACTTCTTGTAGGCTGTGATGTAAGAGGTTTGCATGTAAAAAGTTTCCAGAACAAGAAACTGATGTGAATGTCTTTTTTTGGTATCAAACTCACCATTCTTATAAGCAGCATTCATGGCAAGTATTTCCTCATTGCTCCTGGTGACCAGGATCTCAATCAGAGAATGTTCATCTGTCCCAGCCCCCTGTTCAAAATATTAAGAGTATTAAGAACATAAAAAGGCAGGGGAGTTTCACAAATGCAACAAAACAAAAAAAACGTATCCTAACCCTAACCACATAAACAAGAACCACACCACACTGCTAAGGAAGAGAGTGCGTGTGAACTGTGCCTCTTCGTATCTAATGACAAAATCCATGTTTAGCTATTTTTGTTCCATTTCATCCAGATCTTCCTGAAACTGTTGATATATATTTAGTCCTCATATTGCTTCATATTTTCCTATATGTTCAGAGTAAATGATGAGCCAGGTTTCTAAACAAGGCAATTCAGTCAGTGTTTGAAGTTATAAATGCCTAAAAAGCAAAGTTATTTGACTTCCAAATACATTCTGTGTAAATGTCATGCCATCCAAGCATCAACTATACCTCTCTGGGCCTGACATCAACCATCACAGACTTGGAAAATAATTAACAGTATATTTATGAAGGTGTAAATTCCACCCACAAGCTTCTCTTTTTACTGTACTGTAAATCAACAATAAAAAAAATCATTAGGTGACTTGGATCAACTGTACCTCCATTGCCTTCCTCATCATTTTGGCATCAAACTCTGCAGGTGTCAACATGAGTCCAATGATCAGCCTCTCTAAGTTCTTTGAGAGCTCAGACTTCAGATCCTTCATCAGATCCTGAGGACAAAACATCAAAACACACTAAGGTACTGTTTCCTGCACTAATGTGCAGGAAACAGCTTAAAGCAAATAACCAATGAGATTGGGTTGAATTTGAGATGTTGAGTTTAAAACATCCAGTGGTCCATGTAAAATGAAGAGGTAAGACATATGTTCCAGCTTGATTACATCAATTTTTTTGTTTCATCAAGTTTTGATTTTCAACAGTTCATTTCTCTCACCCTTCCCAGTAGGGATTTGAAGGCCTGTCTGATCTCTTGCCTCTGGGCATTGCTTCTCTGTGCAACAATGTCAATGATCGCATCTTCGTCTGTTCCTGTAGGAAGTAATAGGCAGTAACAATTGTAAAACTTGTTTTGTAGAAGTTGTAGCGGTGTAAATGTGCCTTTCAGGATTGCATACCGAATCCCTTCATAGCTTTCCTCAGAGCTTGTGCGTCAGCAGCAGGGTCAAAACTGGGTGCAGGGCGGACTGTTGGCCTCAGCTAAGGTAGTGGGATGACACGATTAGAAGTGTGAGATTCAATCATTACATCCATACATAATGTGGAGTTGCAAAGTGAGACAGTTTCACTTGATACATTCATATTCAATTAAATATGGCAAATACCCCAGCTGTGTAAGTTTAAAGCACTTGCAAAACATGTGCAAAAGAAAAAAGAGTTTGTTGAGGGGGAGTGTGCCCTCTCGAGGTTAGAAGCCATGACACCACCGACAATGAAAAGGTGGGTAGGCTGAAAAACATCTACGTTTTATAGAGTGTTAGTGAGACGAGCTTTTGTTGCAAAATGCTGAGATCTATTTGACATTCACTCCAAGGACAAAGCGATGCAAACAGTGGTTTGGAGAGCGCATTATAACAAAATCGATTTGTATTTGAGTAAACAGCATTCTGATCTTATCCACAGTTACACAAAGCCTTCGCTGTGTCGACATGGCAGAAAGTTCGTGCAGAACAACACAACTCTCAACACTACACTGCACTGCACTGCACTGCAAGAAGCAGGTCATTGCAGAGCCAGCAGGTAATTAGGATGCATGCCACTGCCAAGCTAAACATGCAATGACACATCTAAAGTGGGTGCAGATGGGGCCCAAACCTGGACTTTGGTCATGGCACTTGTTTCCCACATCTTGTAGGCTATCTGAGCAGCTTCAGGGAAGAACTCTCCAGCTAAACTGCAATGATCAGTTTGACACAAGACAACACGGTCAGCAAAGCCAAAACTTCAAGTGGTACAGAGTGGGTGCATTTTCTGGGGACAGGGATCTATTATTAAATACACTGCTGCTTCACTGCTGCTTTACTTTCAGACAATCTTTGGATATCAACTTCAGCATGTAGTTCTCACGTGTCTTCACTGTTCCAATCTTCTCCCACATGTCAATAAACGTAGTTATACTCCCCTCAGAAAACAATAATTCCTGAAAAGTGATGCTCTATCACCCCCATCTGGTTGCTGCTGTTGCCTGCAGCCATACTGTAACTTACTCGTCATCTCCTCCACACAGATTAAGGAGAGTCCTCTTGTAATCCCCCGATGTGTCATCCTGAGAGGTTTAAACATACACAGAATCAGGATATAGGTGTACGATCTTCTGATGCTATTTCATTCAATTTAAAAAATACAGTTTTAATGTTTAACCAACCTTTATCATGTTATAAAGTGACTTCTCATATGCTAAACGGAAACACTCTCGAATGTCCAACATGTCTATTTCAGAGCGAGAAATCATGATCCTGATCAGGGTGTTGTCAGCTGTACCGAGACCCTGGGAATGAAGGAAAGGACAAGTGTTCAGGGTCAGGACACTAAGGCAACTATAAGCAGTCCTGATCAACGTTAATATCATATCAAAATATCTGCCACTGAGAAGACAAATGTGTGTGACTGTGTTACCAAGGCATATCTGTCTACAAATAGTTTGGAACTAGACTGAATGGCTACTTTACTTTTTGTTTACCTTCATTGACTTGTAAAGGCGCTTGGCAAAGAACATGGGGACATTCCTTATGCACTGGACTGTGAGAAAAACCAAGAAGAGAGAGAGAGAACACTGTGTTAAATTGACAACTTGACACCCCGCATGTCAAAAAGTGTAACTTTCAGTATTTCTTACCAACAGCCAGCATCAGCCTCTCAAAGTCCCCAGACAACTCATTCTTTATGCTGTCCTCTATGGACATCTCTGCAATCTTCTCGTATGCATCGAAAACTAAACAAACAGAAGACAACATTTTATAATGTTATTTATCTCATGCTAATTGAGTTATCTTAATGTTCTGAGAATAATGATACCATGGTTCCACTAAGATGGTGAGCCTGGTTAATATTATTTTCTAAACATCAGCATGATAGCATTATCATTGTGAGCATATTAGCATGCTGATGTTAGCTTAAAGCACCACTGTGCCTAGTTCAGCCTCTTTACTATGAACAGATGCTACAATTGGCTTCCACTTCTGCCATATTTCTTCTTTATCTTTCATGACCTCATCTCTGTGATGCACGTGTTTTAATTTCAGTTCTGAACAGCAGGCCTCAGACAGCTGTCTTGGCATTAGACAGTGGTAAAGGACAACAATGTTTAAAGTGCCATTAACTCTTAAAGAGATTTGTGGTCACAGTGGGAATGTGTGGATGCCTCACTGTGGTGTTAGTTCTCCTGAGAGCTGTGCTTACCCATGCGGAGGTGGGTCACACTGCGGCTTCCCAGGATCATGATGAATTTGGCCTCGTCAGTTCCCCACTGCTCTTCTCCAGCTGCATACAGATCCTACGCAGAGGTAAGAAAGCAAAGAATGATAATGTAAAAGAAAAAAAGAAAGAAACAAAATAGTTACCTAATCGTACATTGCAAATTAACATCATAAATGGGTACTAATTTGGTTCATTTGGTGGTTTTTTAGCTACAACATAGGCTTTAGGCATTGGAATGTTGGTCAGTTGGTTGGTTGGTCGGCCCACAACCTGGATTTAACTAAAATATCTCACCCACTGTTAGATGGATGCAGACAGTCATGGTCCCTAGAGGATGCAATCTACTGACTTTCACAATCCCCTGACTTTTCATTTAGCATCATCATCAGGTCAAAATGTCTCAAAATCAATGCAATTCCCCAACCGTACTTTTGGGTTTCGTGCTAATTAACAAATGTTAGCATGTTAACATGCTAAACTAAGATGGGTCAACATAACAACTGCTAGCATTGTCATTGTCAGCATGTTAGCATGCTGCTGTTAGCATTTAGCTCAAAGCACCCAGCACCAGTATCGAAGAACAGCCTTACAGAGATGCTACAGTAGCATGGCTGCAGGGTCTTAGTCAAATGCTACAATTGGCATCCAGTAGTCTGTAGACTCTTAGTCTTGTTGATATATACATTATGTTTAAACAATTTGTTGAATAATAGGCACAATCGTTTGGTACAAAGTGACAATGTGTTATAATGAGGCCATTCAACTGTCATGCTACTTTAAAAGATTTTTAAGACAATTATACACGCAAAGGTAAAAAAAAAAAAATGCAATTACTTTTTGAATAAAGTAAATAAACCAAACATGCTGCATTTCTCTACTAATCATAAAGTGTTCAAATTCTCACTTGCGCATCCTGCTCCACCAGGTCTGCGTCCACCACTCCTGACTCATCTCTGGTCCCCTGGAACCATCACACCAAAACAATCTGTCAGCGGTTAAAGCTACTTTGGCTAAGACAGTAAGTGTATGGTTGACTGGATACTTCCCTGGTGATTACATCAACTCCTCAGTGAACTGACCTGAAGTAAAACAACCAGCATTTTCTTAAAGTGACCTGATGTGTCTGCGATTACATCCTCTTCCATGTCTCTGCCATAGGCTGGAGACACAGACATAAATGTCAAATGTTGAGAGATGCTAAGCAAATAATATGTTGATTTAAAATGACATATTTTTTTAACAGGCCTTACCGTCCTTGTATGCTGCAACCATCTCAAGAATCTGTCTGTTGTTTCTAGATGCCAGGATTTCAATGAGGCATCTCTCGTTTGTTCCTACTCCCTTGAAAAAGAGCATTAAGTTAAGTTAAATATGAAGTAGCTTCTGCTATATTAGATGTGACTGAAGTATTATAAAGAATCTAACTATGAGGTAAATGTCTTACTTTGAGTGCATCATGGATTTCTTTGGCATCATGGTAGGCTGAGGTTTTCATCAGACTGACAATAAGACGCTCAAATTTGCCCGTCAGCTCATACTTCAGATCCGCAATCAGATCCTGTCGAAACAACAAAAACATAATGAAGTTTTAACTACTGTCTAAATGTACTGTATATGTACAGTATGTACTTTTTTTTTATCTCTGAATTTTTTTTCTTCTATTTTAGCAAAGAAAAATCAGAGATGAGATGACCTGTCCAAAGCTGCATTTATATGCTGCAACGACTTCCTGCCTCTGTGCATTGCTTCTTGAGGTGACCAGTTCCAATATGGCCTCTTTATCACTGCCTGAGGAACACAAGGAAACATTTTCTTTTTGACTGCATCATTGTCATGACTGCTGTGTGAAATTCTTTGGGAGATCATTTCTAACAAGTGGAGAAGATGAAAGATGACCTTTCCTCCTCCGCGACCAAAAAACACAGAGGAGTGAGGCACTCACCGATGCCTTTCATAGCATTGTAAAGGGCCTCGGCGTCAGTGGTGGGATCAAAGTCCGGAGCATCTGTTATTGTGCCTCTGAACACCTGGGGAAAAAAAGTTCAACTTGATTTCAGAAGTGAGATATTTTTATTTGTGATGATTCAAAAACAAAGTGTAAATACTACTGTGTATGTGTAACAGGAGGATATGTAATGATGTTTGGGAATGAGTCTTAACTGTGGGTGTGTCATATTGGAGTTGACAGCGACCAGCTGGGTTGTGGCTATTGAGTCGAGGCTACTAGCCACTGCTTAGGAAAGTCTAAAATTCATAGCAACAATAATGGCAGGCAGGGTTTAAAATTAGCACAATTTAGCAGCCAAATGGTGGTAAAATATGCAAGTGGCTGGTAGATTTGCTTCACTCACTAGCCAAAATAGCGATGGCAGTCTATTGAGTGGCTGGTAAAATGTGAACATTCATTAGCCATTTGGCTGGTAAAGGTAATTTTGAGCCCTGATGGGAGGAGAAACCAAAAACAGTACAGCCGGGGAAACAACATTGTCCGCTTAAAGGTATAAATCTGTATAAATGGTTTGCTCTGCATATCTCTTTTACACATCTCTTTTAACAGTGCACTGGCTTGACCAACACATACTTGCAGGGTGTGAGTAGTGGACTGTATATAAGTGTGTGTGTGTGTGTGTGTGTGTGTGTGTGTGTGTGTGTGTGTGTGTGTGTGTGTGGCCGGTGCATGCGTGTGGGGGTGGGACAGTGGCCTTGTAGCACCAGCAGGGAGTCAGGTTGCATGCAAAGTAGCTCTCTTTGAAGGGGTCTATCATACAGCAGCTCAAAATGTCAGAGTATGCATACAAACTCCACTGGGCATGCAAGGAAAATATAAAGATCTGGGACATTGTTTTTAAAATGAAAGCTACAGCGCACACTTGAAAATAATCATTTCTCTATCATTTTGGCCATGTGAAGTTGTGATGTTTATTCACTGTGGGAAATAAGAAAGCTGGGCCTGCATTTTGAAAGCTCAAACTGCAGCTGCTGCAATAGAGATTACTGCTGCATTGAGGCAGTCAGCCAAAATATGCTATCCACACTGGTAAGGGGCCACTGCACATGCTCTGATCGTCTGCTTCACTACGGCGACCATCACTCTTCACGACAGCTGGAGAGCTTCACCCACATAGCAACAGGTCCACAAATATCAGCCCCTAGCAACAGGCCTTTAACTAAACTAATCACATTTCTTATGATGGATCTTATGTGGAAATAGTCCTAATGTGATTAAAAGCTAAAAGTCTTCCCCTTCCATCCTCACTGGGTGCTGGGTTGCCAAGACCCCAACTGTGCAGAGTATAATTAAGAGGAAGTGTGTGTTTCAAGGTCAGAATGACAGGACACTGACTTACAGCTCGGACAATAAAGTTGAATGACAAAGCCTTTGAAAAGATGCTGACAACTCAGATGTGCAGGCGCCACAGGTAGCACTGACACCCGACCCTACACTGCTGCCTTTCTGATGGGGAGGACTTGCATGATGGCAGAAAAATGACCTCACTCTGCCCACACCTCATTCAATGGTAGACAAAACCATCTGTGTTCCACTGACACAAGATCTGCTCAGCAGTATGATAAATTCCACATTATACGTAAATAATGCAAGATGAGAAAGGTCCGGTCCACTTACCATCTCTATATTTGGTCTTCTGTGTCAACACTGTGCAGTAATCAATTGTTTCAGGCTAGAGGGAGAGAGAGAGAGAGAGAGAGAGAGAGAGAAATGCTGATGTAGGGCTGGATAGCAGCATTGCAAAAGAAACTGTGTCATTACCCTCTAATGTGCAAGAAATTGTGTTGCAAAGACATGTTATGCATGATGATGATTCCTCTTTTTCCTGAGTACATCTAATGAGGTGGTCTGCCTGGTTACAAGTGATCACCACATGCAGTCATTGTGAGCAAGAGCACAGCTGAACAGCACAAGGAACAGAACAGGAAGACGAGTTTCTATCATGTTTCTATAAGACCTCACATTCACTTAAATGACACATTGGCGGATGGAATTTGCATTAAGTCAATTGGCAGGGAAATTATTTAGTCACATTTTCCGTGCTGCCATACTCCAACAAATAATGCAGCCATTCAGTATAGCATATGGAGGCAGCTGCTATAGAAAAACTACTGCTAACTTTTCTTGACTGACTATATTTAGAATCACAGTGCTAAATTACAATACATTTCTACAGCTAAGATCAAACTAAAGAAAGGACAAATGTAAACTAATACCTGTTTAGCTTTTCTACTGAGAAAGAGGGATTTAAATGCTGCTGTTTGTTTAAGACAGAAGTGAAGCTCTCCCAAAATAGCATGCACAGTTTAACTTAATGTCAGAATGAAGGTCTGTGGAGTATGAGAGTGGGCCTCTATACAGAGCCACACCCTTCTCTGTACCCCACTATTAAATAAACGTTGGAGGCTTTTTTATTAATATGGGTCTCTCTAACTTAAGACTTTTCTCTGCAACAATACAAAGACGTTGTAGTTGTATATGATATCGCTTTTATATCCACTAATTCACTAAATGAAATTCTTTCAGGGAAATCTTGCTGTCTACTGCAATTCGGACATATTAAATAACGAGAGCAAATCTTTCGAGAAAACAGTTTGGCTTAAGACTTAAGAGGTTTCCAAATAACAATAATAATGGCTTACCTTCTGTGTGCATGAAGTATGCAGTGGTCCTGGTCCTGCAGTTTCTGCTCTGTGCCTCCGGTCAAGCAGTCCAGTTACGTGTCCTATGTGACGCAACGACTGCGTCGCTTTTTCGCGCAGCTTCTTATATTAGAAGTGTGTGTGTGTGTGTGTGTGTGTGTGTGTGTGTGTGTGTGTGTGTGTGTGTGTGTGAGAGAGAGAGAGAGAGAGAGAGAGAGAGAGAGAGAGAGAGAGAGAGAGAGTCTGAATGTAGCGGGGCAATGTCTTACAGTAAAGAATACTATTTAAAACACACGTGAAGGGGTTACATCCAGACCTAACTGGAACCTAACGCACGAAGGCTACGCAATTTTCCGCACATCTTTTTTCCGCATTCTCCTATTTATTTTGCTGCAAAAACGTGTACCTCTTTTTAAAAACACGTAAAAGCTATTTAAATACTTCAAGCGTCGGTAACACGCAAACATTCCT
The DNA here is from genome assembly GCF_031162955.1 of Sander vitreus. NCBI lineage: Eukaryota > Metazoa > Chordata > Actinopteri > Perciformes > Percidae > Sander > Sander vitreus. The sequence goes on along the minus strand of NC_135864.1, from coordinate 22,119,019 downwards.
GTTGTGCTTGGAACAAGACAGTTTTCACTTTAAACGCGTTTGTCATAATTTCTGAACTTTGTCTCATGACTGCAGAGTTCAAATGTGATTTTAACAGAGGGGAGTGGAGAGCTTGCCTGCTCTATTTCTGTCCTGTCAGGCGTCTGTTCCAGTAAAAGGGGTAGAGATACACCGGGGGGAATCAAGGGAGAGAGGCCATGTCAGCACTGTGGAGTACAGAAAATGATAACTTGAAACAAATAGCACAGTTTCAGTGTCAGTCTCAGTGGTTATGGGTTATGGGGCACAGACGTTGATATATTTATAGCCACCATATTTAATTGAAACATGTATTTAAACAGAAAAGGCCATTTTGAGCAAGCTGTGGGACCTGATTACAGTAGCCTACGAAACAATAATAGCACACACACAAGTTGAACAATCTGCAGAATAGTGTAGTGTTTATTTTTTATATTATTTATAATATGAGCCAATTTCCCAATCTCAGTATAAACATAATGATTTTTAAGGACCAAATAGTTGTAGGACCTGGTGCAGTAAAAATTATCTGTCGTTAAAAAGATATGTAAGATACCCAAGCAGTGTATGTCCTATGTGTGTGTGTGTGTGTGTGTGTGTGTGTGTGTGTGTGTGTGTGTGTGTGTGTGTGTGTGTGTGTGTGTGTGTGTGTGTGTGTGTAACTTATGTTATGTTTTATGCAAAGTTTTGTATCTACTGCTTTAATTATTGGTAAGAATTGTATGGAGTTTGGCAAAAGAGATGAGGGAGGAGAGGTGACTCCCAGGAAGCCCACAGGCTTACAGACAGTCCAGTGGCTGACTGGAAGTCAATATCAGTGTCATTGGCTTTGTGGTTACTATTTTATTTTTTCCTGACACCACCTGACCTCAGCTTACTGTATAAACATGAAGGACACTTTTTCATTCATGCCTTTACTTGAACAGGTCCTGTTGTACACAGCCTATCAGGAAAACATATGGTTGTTTCTGACTTGCTTTCCTTTATTTTATCATATCATATTATCCTGGAGCTTCTTTAAATTTCTCTCTCCCGGTGTTCAGAGGGAGAGGGGCCCATATAAGGTAAACACAGATGGAGGTGGAAGGCACCAGTGATGAAATGTAATTGTTGTATACTGACCTCTTCTGCTTTGAAAATGTATTACATGAGAACCTGACCGTAACTCAGACAGAGCTAGAAGAACTTGCCAGCCCAAATGCAATCTAGTACAGACAACAATTGGACTCAATAACATCGGGACACTAACTAAGGTTCATAAGGTTGTTATAATGTACAGAAAATGTGTGTTTTATGTATTTAAACTTTTGAAATATTTTATGATTCATTGCACACCCATGATTTCACAATCTATGTAGTCTTTTCTTCCCTTTTAGATATGTTTACCCAAAGTAACAGTTGTTAATTGTGTCAATAACAAAAATCTATTTATCCATCACCCCAAATTCACAAATAAAAAAATAAAAAAATGGAATAAACACTTGTGAAAACAAAACAACAAATGAAGTGAGCACAAAAGCATTTTTGACATTCTGAATGGGATTTGCTGTTCACAATTCTCACCCTGTGCCTTCCATGCAATAATGAGCACATTATGATCCAAACTGGACGGGAGTGAGAAAGGCTACTTTGTAAGTAATTCCATTGAGTGGGAGGGTCACGCAGGCCAGTCTTGTATATATCGCAGTAAAAAATCATGCTTCCTTCATCCAAGTCAACAGCACGGATATTTTTGCTTCACTGCGCTGTTTTCACCACACAGTCACCAGTCACTCCTCGTGGGACTGAAGACAAGGTAAACAACTTGTGTATCTACTGAATAAAGTGACCATTCCGATTTTAATCCCTGACCTCTGCTTTAACTTCTGTGAATTTGAATGCTGGACTGCAATATTTGTCTGTAACACTGTATCTCAATATGTTTTTTTTTAAATGCACAGTAGACAGCCATAAATAACATTTTGATGATCATTAATTGAGCTTCACTGAGGTCCACATCAACATAAAGCTGCACATCACGTGCATAGTAGCAGTTATTTAGTTAAGCATTACCACATTGTCCTTCTGGAAACCGTATCTCAACCTGTGAGATCTGCAGATAGGAAGCCTGAGCTTTAAGTTTGGTCATAAGGTACTTTGACCGTCCACACAGGCTGCTTTCCTACTCACTTCCTGCCTGCTGAAGTGGATGCCAGGAGGGATTAGGTGATCTGAAATCCCCTGATGGGAGATGAGAAGGCGAAAGCTACCTTTCAAAGAGTAAGTGTGTAGCCTGCCTGCTGCATGCATAAGCCATGAAAGCTGCTTTGTCCTCCTCTGTTTCATTAACTCTCAGGGCCGTTAGTCTGGCCAGCTCACACCTCCAGGTACAGATGGGAACACGGCTCATATAAGCAGTAAATGTCCAACATAGCTACAGTGATACGGTCACAGGCTGTTTCTACGCAACACGTGCATGTAAACACACTTTGAGAACATACAGTGTAGTTTTATAGGCGATGACGTGGCCTACCATCTGAAAAGCAACAACACTGCATACATCTATAATAAATAACCGTGTTTTATTGATGAGTGCCAGAAACTGGAAATTTAGATCAAGTTTTACTCAGTTTTTACTGTGGCCACATTCAGCTGTTTCTTTTTTTTTTTATTGGTTCTTGTTTGCGAAGGACAAAATCCAAAGTCATAGACGAATGTGTACCCTAATGCCTTGCATTATCTTGAAAGCATAATCATGAAAAGATTAACAAAGCCACAGCTCTCTCTCTTACATTACAAGCACAAGAAGCAAAAAGAACACGCAAGAAACAAAACAGACAAACGTAACACTGTCCCTGTTTCATTTTCTTAGAGGTTGTTCTTTTCCTTCTTTTCATTTATTTTTGCGTCAGATATTGTAAATATGGGTTAAATAATCAAATTACTTCTGGTTTAGATGCTTAAAAGCAGTTATAAAAACAGTTTTTTATTACTTTACAAACTGTCCAGCAGGTGTAATCATATATAATAAGTAAAGAAAATTTAAAAAAGGCTTTTTTTCATGCAAAACAAGCATGACAACACAGGTAATGTAAACACGGAGAGGAGGGATTATCTCTGAGTATCTATGATACTACTCTGGTGAGGTGAGAACACACTTTGCAAATTAGAAAATCATTTTTTTTTTATTGCCAGGGGAAGAACATGAAAAGTTCAAGGAAGTAATTGTGTAAGTAATTGAAGGTTGAGTAAAAGGGAGGTGCTTTTGTAGTGTGGGCGGCAATGAAAACTCCAGGCATCAGCACTATCATTATCAGGGCAGTGATAAAGAAGGGCATGTATAAAAGAATAATGTGATTTAGAGGAATGACAGATCCTATTAATGTAATTGACTCTCCTAAGCACACCTGTGAGGCAAGGGATTACACAGGAGAGGTGAGTGAATTCAGTCTTTTTTTGTCCTTAATATGAATTCAGTAAAATATTAATTGAGCATTTGAGTTACATTTTATCATGTAATCACAATTAAGCTTTAATAAAAATTGGAATATGTCGAAGTGTCTGTAGCTATTGGTCTTCTTTGATGCCTTAATAAATAGTTCCTTTTGACACTGTTACATTAACAATAGATAAGATAATAATGTTTCTTTGAAAAGGAAATGTTCTACTGTGAGGCTGACCTGACAATTATTTACTGAAAAGTTCACTCTTTTCTCCCCCTCTCCTCTCTCCTCCCTCTTTCTCCACCACATCAAACTGCACTCCCACCTGTCTGTTCCTTTATCATTCCCACATCTTTCCATCCTGATCCAAACCCATAGAAGCATGCCGTGCGGTGTGGTGAAGTCCTTTCTGGTGAGCCTATCTCAGAGGAAGCCCCTGGAGCCAGAGGGGGAGCAGTCCACGTTTAACCGATGCCTGACCACTCTGGACCTGGTGGCCCTTGGTGTGGGCAGCACCCTGGGGGCAGGGGTCTACGTCCTCTCCGGAGAAGTGGCCAGAGACACTGCTGGACCCAGCATCATCATCTCCTTCTTCATCGCCGCCATGGCATCCATATTCGCCGGGCTGTGCTATGCAGAGTTTGGGTCGCGAGTTCCCAAAACAGGCTCAGCATACCTCTACAGCTATGTCACTGTTGGAGAGCTGCTGGCTTTTATCACTGGCTGGAATCTATTACTCTCCTACATCATAGGCAAGTGTGATACACAGGATTTGTTTCATACATTATCAATTACAATATATGATCATGTATATTATTCAGTGATGTAGGTTTTTTTGAAAAGGTTGCCAACCATGTACAGAAAATACCAGAATTATAATTTAATCTCTGCCTTTCTATTAATCTCTGGGTCAAATTTGTGATTTTTCCTCTCCTAAACAGATATTTCCCTCTTATGAAACATGTTTGGCTCACTGGGAACCCATAAATGATCAACCATCAACATGAGACTCTTAAACATTCTGTGACCTTTCACATGCTCCACTGGCTTTTCTTACTTTTTTACACCACTTGTGAAATTCATTGCTTGCTTTTCAATATGGCCATAAACCAGCATTATGGCTTGAAATAACTGAGTCATGAAGTGTAAAAGACGCAGAGGGGAACTTTTCTGTTTATGACTACAGTTAGATTGTGGCTAAATTAATTTATTGCATCTTTCTCCCATTATCTGCTCAGGGACATCTAGTGTTGCACTGGCATGGAGTGGGACATTTGATGACCTTATAGGGGGCCACATATCTAAATACTTAGAAAAACACGCAGCCATAGGCCTCCCTGGCCTGGCACCTTACCCAGATGTCTTTGCTGCTGCTCTCGTCATGATACTGTCAGGTAAAATGATGAAACTGGTGTTGTTTTGCTGGCGGCAGTAATGCATACAAACAAAAATAACATTCACCATGTTTCCCATTAAGGTGTGCTGGCATTTGGAGTGAAAGAGTCAACAACAATCAACAAGATCTTCACAGCAGTCAATATCGTGGTGCTGCTGTTTGTGGCCATCTCTGGATTTATCATGGGGGACATTTCCAACTGGAAAATCAGTGAAGAGGCTCTGATAAACGCCACAGCAGAATTCCAGTAATGTTAAAGAGCAATATAAGCCTGTCTGTGTTTGGGTGTGTGCAGGATCCTGTAAATACAGTAGCATTGTTCTCCTGGTTATCTCACTGTAAATAAACACAAAATAATGCTCTCTCCCCACTGCAGAAACTTGAGCTCTACTGCCAATGTGACGAGTGTGTATGGAGTGGGTGGATTTTTCCCTTATGGCTTAAGTGGGACGGTGGCCGGAGCTGCAACATGTTTCTACGCTTTTGTTGGATTTGACTGCATCGCTACAACAGGCAAGAGGGTCAAATACAAATGTCACATTGTAATACTGCATGTACAGTGACAAAGCAGAAATATGTGCCAAACGTTGCAGTGTAGCAACAGATTTCAATAGGTTTGCTGTATTATTGCTAAAATATGCTACAATTGTAAAGATTTTATGATTCCTTTTCTAGAGCTTTGATCCATATCTTGTGGCCTTCATCTGATGGAGTTTGCTCACTTATCTCGGAGATGGTTCAGCTGTTATTATGTGACCTGATAACAACTGAAGCATCTATGTGACAAATTCCATCTGATGACGGTTATCAATCAATCAATTCTTATTTGACAGTAACGCAGTAAAATGTTACCCAATCAGCTTTTTGAATGAGATATGGCTAAAAGTGCCAGTTGCATCAATTGCCTTAAATTCCAAACCTGAATTTGTCCCTTATGCTAAATATTTACCTAAACTCAGGGGTTAATTTAGTAGCATTGCATAAAGGCGTTACTGTCTGCACTTCAGTTACCATGGTTTAGCTTCAATTACATCATCATCCTTTTATGTTACTTGACAGCATTACTGTCAGTGTTGGCTAGCTACAACTGAACTGGATATGAGAATGTTGGTCTACTCCAAAAATATGGTAGGCACAAGCACATAATCCAAAGTAAATTTAACTTAAGGGCTGATTCAAATGTTGTAGAGATTTTGAAGATAGACTGATGGTCAAATCTATTCTCTAGAAAAAGTTGTGCATCGCTCAGTGTCCAGTGGGTTTTTCCTGTAGAATGTAAAATGCGTGTTGACCTCCTCCTCCTCTTCAATAACCATAAATTCAGCAATTGTCTTATGTTTCACAATTTTTTTCACTTTTAAGAGACTGGTATGGGTCCCTTAAAAAAATTCTCAGGAAAATAGTTACTAAGGACCTTCTAGCAACGCATATAGGAATACTTACTGTAAGTATTGGGGCAAACACTTAAGATCAAAAGGTTATTTTTTTCCCTTACAACATCCTAAGGAAATCCTTATGGTGATTTTACGCAACTCATTTCTTTCTAAGGGATCCATAGATGGAAATTTAAGGGCAGCCGTATTCAAAGTGGTTTTATGCAACCGGGTACTGGACATTTTCCAATAAGTGGACCTTTGAATTTTGTTTGTCAAACTGCTATGTACACGACAGTCTCGAAGCTGGTTATCAAATTATTACAGGTTTTGTCATATTTGTGTGATATTCCTCTTTCATTTCATGTAACCCCAAACAGCTGAAAGAAGAATATCATTAAAAGTGTCTCTGACTTTTGTTTTGTTTCTTCATTAGGTGAGGAGGTGAAGAACCCCCAGAAGGCCATCCCTTTGGGCATTGTGGCTTCACTACTTATCTGTTTCCTGGCCTACTTTGCGGTTTCTGCTGCTCTCACCCTGATGATGCCCTACTACTTGCTCAATAAAAAAAGCCCCCTGCCAGTAGCCTTTGATTACATCGGCTGGGGTCCTGCCAAATATGTTGTGGCTGTGGGATCACTGTGTGCCCTGTCCACCAGGTAAGAAACCACTGGTAGTACAGTTGTGGTCATGGGATGTGACTGTCATTGGAGAAAACATGTGGGCTATAGATATTTAACTTTTAGCCACGCTAGCAGCAGTTCAGTTCCGTTCAGTTCAATTCTATTTATATAGCACGTTTAAAAACCAAATTGACCAAAGTGCTTAACAAGCTCAAAAAAAATAAAAAAAATAATGATAATATATACACACAATATACAATGCAAAATAACCAACAGTAGAACAAAAAGAAAAGAAAAAGAAAATGGCAAAGGTGTCAAAGCTCAACTTGAATTGAAAGTCAATGAATAGTAGTGGGTCTTAAGAAAGGACTTGAATGTTTCAACGGTCCAAGATGTTCTATATGAATAGGTAAACTATTCCAGAGGTTTGGAGCAGCCACTGCAACGGCTCGGTCACCTTTATTTTTTAACCTGGATCTGGGCACATCGAGGAGCATCTGATTGGAAGACCTCAGTGCCTTGACAGGTCAGGCTTTTTTGTTAAAAGTCGAGCTGCTGCGTTCTGGACTAACTGTAACTGACGAAGGGATGACTGATCCAGTCCAACATATAAAGAGTTACAGTAGTCTAATCGAGACGTAATAACTGCATGTATGACTCTTTCAAAGTCTTTGCATAGCAGCAGGGTCATTTGGTCGTTTCAACACCTTGGTCCAGAGTGAAATATCTCAACAACTATTGGATGGATTGCCATTAACTTTAGTACAGACATTCATGGTCAGCAGAGGACATATCGTAATGACTTTGTTAATCGACTCTTTTGGACATTTGTGGTTTTGAGTGAAATGTCTCCAGAACTATAGATAGAATAGATTGCCATAAAATGTGATAAACATTCTTTTCCATTCAGGATGAATGATGTCATGTCATCAGATCAAAATTTCAATTCAGTTCAGTTTAAGACTTAAAGCCAGGGTTGGTAACAAGCTAGCAAGATTTGAAAGTAGCATCTCCTCGAGGCTCCTTCTGCCCTCGGGGCTCCGACCCACAAAGCCTGAGCAAGAACAATCTTTGCTGAGTTTTGTTGGTGGCCATGATGTTGTGGCCCTCCTCCCCACGGGGTTTGGGAAAAGTTTGATTTTCCAGCTCGCTCTGTTAGTGGTGAAGGAGGAAGAAGGCTAAGGCTAACTCTAGCGGTGCTAATGCTAATAGCCTTGACGGTCTCCCCTCTTGTTGCACATGACATACGTCACGACCAAATGTTAGCGATTGGTTATTGCAAATCCAGAGTGGCTCTGGGCATATCCAATAGTTTTAAACTTCAACAAAGTACCCGCCTTCAAGGAAGTTAACACTTGTCAATAGAGAGAGGCCCGATTCTGTACAAATGAAATGTACGAGAGTCTGGTAGGACCAGGCTAAGGTTAGGTTGGTGGATGGGAAAAACACAGGAATTTCACCCAGGAGACTGGGATTACTGACCTTTGTCGATCAAAAAAACAGACAGATTCAGCAACTGTATGGCCTATTTCTCGCTTAAAATGTTTTCAGAAACACGTTTCGGTGAACTATTTTCGTAAAATACGAGATCGCCTTCCGAACAAGCCGCCATTATGGTCTGGCTTTGAAATTTGGGAGAAGCCAGACCCACGTGACGCATTCGTCATTTTCGGTTTTCATTTTTTGAGCGACAATACAGATTAGCGCCGCCTGCTGTTATGGAGATATTATGTCTCGTGCATGCGCAGAACGTACGCTCAAGTCGGCGTCACTTCGGTGTGTTCCGAGGCCCTTTTTGGACCGACGGGAGCCAAATGATAAGTCTGACTGCCTTTTTTGCCGACGGTCAGCCGTCGGGTTGGTGTGTCAGAGCCTTTACTCATACATATAAAGAATGCAAAAACCTGCCACTGATTTTGCTTAATGAAACTAATACAAAGCCAATGCTGTTTATTCCATGCATTTCAGTGGAAAATCTGACTCCATTAAAAAAAAAAATCTTTCTGTAATACTCTACTACAATGTACTCTACTGAAATAACAAAGTGTGCTCTGCAGCACAATTTACCCAGAAAATCAACTTCACACATAGTCTGAAAAGCATTCAAGGCTGCTACATGGTGTGCAGAGCCACCAGGTCACTTGATTGCTAACTTAGCGTAGCCCAAGACTAATATGGTCAGCTATGATTCTTATAAAACGTGTCTGACAGAATGTAAAAGAAAGTTTGTGAGTTCAATGAAAAATGTTTATTGTTAACTAAGAACTGATAAACTATACATATGCTGTCACCCAGCTTATTTAAAACTAACTCTGTCATGGTCAGAGTTTTTACTGTTTTCTCAGATTAGACTGATACCAACGAAAGTTTCTGTTGGCAACGACTGTAGCATTTGTTTCTAACAATTGGAGCGTGTAGCACCAGCATGGCTGCCAGAAGTTTTGTTTCCTCGTCTGTCAAGGGATCGCAACCCAGCTCATATGCTGCAACAAAGAATCAAAAGTAATCAATCATAACTCACATGGTGTGCGGAAAAGACATAGGGAGAAGCAACCGTGCGTAGCGGCACAGACGCACAGATTCATTAATCAGGAACGGGTAGGGCCTTATATAACCTTACATTAGCAAACACTTTCCTAAACGTCGTCATGTCATTGAGACAGAATGCCAACAAAGAAATTTCGGGGTAGGATTAACAAATCTGCATAGAAATGTTGAAGGGAAAAATCTGTTATTCTACATTAAAGAGAAGGTATACTGGTTGTTGACTGACCCTGTTTGCGTTTTGTTTCTCCAGCCTGCTGGGTTCAATGTTCCCAATGCCCCGTGTGCTCTTCGCCATGGCAAGAGACGGCCTGCTTTTCAAACCCCTGACCAAAGTCACCTCAAAGGGCAGTCCTGCTATAGCTACCATATCGTCTGGAACTGTGTCAGGTAAAGATGTTCCAGCTGTTCATCAGCTTCTATGTACATGTGGTGAGGTTTATGGACTTAAAGTAACTCTGTATTCCCTTGTTGTATCTTTAGCCATCATGGCTCTACTGTTTGACCTGGAAGCCTTGGTGGAAATGATGTCCATCGGCACTCTGTTTGCTTACACACTTGTGGCCATATGCATCTTAATACTGAGGTATATTTATTTCATGTTTCCTCTCCCAGTGTGCTTTACCTAGAATGCTGTGCAAAACTCAATGTATGTGACACACTTTTTTTTCAATCAAGGTACCAAGAAAGTCCATCTAAAGACACAGACCTACAGATCAGAGAACCAAACACCAAGTTTGGCTTCCTGAAGCCTCCATCATCTCCCAATTCATCCACCTCAAGAAGAGTCACAACCTTGACTATAATCACTGGTACGCAAGGCAAACATAACTGAAGCACTTGTGGCTTTTTATTTCTCAAGCACTCTAGTACCATTTGTTGACCACACATTTCTTTGTCTCTCTGGTCCACAAACTGACCTCTCTCATACATCTTTTCTTTTTCTGCAGTTGCATTTGTAGTCGCACTGTGTGTCACCCTGAGTCAAGCCATAGATGCTCTGTCCCGTATGGAAGCATGGAGTCTGGCAGTTGTCTCCATCCTCGCCTTCATTGTGCTGCTCAACACGTTCCTCATCTGGAGGCACCCACAAAACAGCACCAAGGCATCTTTCATGGTGAGAATGTTTCAATGGTGTTTCTGAGAAAGTAGAGCCACATTTTGTGTGTATGTTCTCATAAACATCAACAAGAAAATCTTTTCACATCTTCTATTGTTTATTCACAGGTGCCCTTACTCCCTGCTCTACCGTTACTGAGTACATTCATCAACATCTACCTAATGGTCCAGTTAGGTGGGGAAACATGGGTGCGATATGCTATTTGGATGCTAGTGGGTAAGAACTTTTTTTCTACTTGAAAGGTTTGCAGGGCTTTTATCGAGTTAGTTGCTGAACTGTAATGACCCCCCCCCTCTTCTCTCTTCAGGGTTATCCATCTACTTTATCTACGGTGTCCGTCACAGTGTTCAGAGGAAGCGTCTCATGGCCAACCAGATACAGATTGAAACCGTCAGCAACAAAATAGACAAGGACATCGTTAAAGAAGAAAGGTTCTGAGCTCTGCTTGAGCGGAGCGACATAGATTGAGATGTTACACTGAGGAACTGCAAGTGTGTAACTACTGTTTTACATGCACTGACCGTTGCTGATCTGTTCCTGCGACGTCTAACATCTGAGAGTGGAACAGGTGTTTAGTGTTAAAATGCAGACAAGTGGGCAGACTTGTTAACTTTATTCCACATTATGATGGAGTTTGTAGTATATCTAAATATTCTCGATGCCAACCTCAAACTGACGTATTTTTGGACCTGTATATGTTGCCTGTATTAATGTCAGAGCTGTGTCCTGGACACCTGTGTTTATAAAGAAAAAAGGCCTCAAGCTATTTTCTGTTGTTAATTTCTATTTTATTACACTTAAATAACAACTTTACACGTTTCATATCAATTGTGAAATGTAGAAATGTATTTTAATTTTATACAATTCTAATTATGATTATGAATAACAAGAGAATTGTTTTTTACATATTAAAATATGGAGTAAGACTGTACAAAAGTAAGTACAATGTAGATACAGAAAATCATGTTTTGCTCTTAGCCTGTTTAAAGTTTCACTTTATTAATTGTTTGTTGTTGTAAATACAGAAACTGTACATGTTTTATAATTATATATTGAAAATGTATTCCTAAATTAAAAAGAAAGAATCCAGTTTTTAAGACGACTACAATCTGGAGTTCATTTTCTGCAGGGTATGTTAATAAAAAGTCCAGTTCCACTCGTAATCTTTAATAGAGCACCAGAGCCGGCTCACTAACCAGAGTTCACTGAGAACAAAAGAACCTTTCACAGAAGCTTACCTGTGTGTCACGGTCAAGATGGTGGCTTAGCTAGTCACTGAAAAGGAAGGGTTTACATTGTTCTCACTGGGTTCAGCATGCTATGGATTTAATCAAATGTACAAAACCTGAATTTATTTTCCTGTTTAGAAACGTACTTTCACAGATGAGAATGATTGAGTATATAAATAGTATCAATATTTCAATTTTTATTTTTAAAGCCTAAAATCTCAAGTTCTTCTCAGAGGGCATTACAATCTGCGCTGCAGGTTATTGATTTAAGTTGATGGATTTTCACAATAAAATATTTATACAATAAAAACAGTATGCATTACACCAACATACTATCACATTAAAAGCAACAGATAAATAGATGTAAAAATGATAAATCTCAACTTATAAAATAAGAAAAAATTAGATTTTGTGCATTTTATATGGGTCTAAAGCTGGCCAAGCCTGTGATTTGTTTTACCACTGCAAAGACAATCAGTGAATGTTGTGCAAAAGGTTTATTGGGTGCCAAATGCTTTTTAATACCCTTGCCAAACAGTGTTCGTCTGGGCTGTGTGGTGTGTTTCGGAGGGCCAGACACTTCCAGTCCAGCAGCTAAGCAAACAGGCTGTGTGATTCCACACGGAGGGGCCTCTGTCTCTGGACCCTCATTGGTCCGGACAGGCTTGAAAGCCTCCATTGAGTCAGTCAGAAGGAATTTGGGGTACTAATGCCACTCTCAGGAGGAGGAATTTGTGTGATTCTGGTAAACAGCTGACCGCTCACTTTGCAGGCTCTGCCCTCCTCCTCTTCTCTCTAGTTCCTGCAGTACCTTCTCTGTGTTCAACTGCATGAACTAACAATGCACAGACTTTAATTTTATTCCACTGATCAATCATGCCTTTGGTGAACTTGTTTGGATCAAAGGGGAGGCTTGTGCTTAGCACTCTCCTTTTTTGTGCTGTAATCTTCGAGTTAGGTAAGTGACTTTTATTCACTTACTGAGCAGTTCTGTGAATATGTGAATCACTAAAGAGGGGAGATTTCTGTTCGCTTAAAGCAGGATGCTGCTTACCATGAAACCATGACCAACTTTGTCTTAGTTATTAACTACTTATTAGTCAACTATTAACTATTAATGCATCATGTGCTCTTTATGCTGTGTAGCTCATTGTCAAAAAGACGCCCAAGAACAGAGGACTACTCCAGGGAGGAAGCCCAAGCCAAGCAAACCCAAACTTGGGAAATCAACAAATAAAGGGCCCAGAGCTGTAACAGCCAAACCCAAAATCAAAGCTACATCTGCACGGACCTTCCTCACACAGGTATTTCATCTAGGACACAAGAAGTTTGTTCAAGGAACATTCATTAAGCACAGAACAATGACTGCATCAGTGAATAACTGTGTGATTTTATATCTGACACATACAGGTGTTTAACAAAGGGAAGTTTAAGAAGGTGGGAGAAACTATAAGTGTGCAGACAGGAGACACTCTGGAGCTGAGGTGCAGGGGCAAACCTGTGCAGTGGAGCGTCCCCACGTACCTGGAGGAGGATGATGATGGAAGGCTCAGGTAAGCTCTATAAGCTGTCGATACATCTTTATTATGCATGATGTACAATTTATTCTTCTAAATATAGAATCATACAATCTGTTGAAGAGTCAGTGTGTTCTTTGGCTGTTTCCTGTTTTGGCTCTGCAGGACTGTGCAACATGAGCGCTATGGCGTTCTGACATTAGTCAACACTACTGGTGCGGACACAGGGGAATACAGCTGTTATCCTATGTACTGTGAAGACACAGACTGCAGGAAGGAGTATGACAAAGCTGTAAAAGTCTTCGTCTTCTTTCCCGGTGCAGTGAATCAACTTTATTGATGCTTACATGTGCACTTCTCAGAAGCCTTTTTCATACTCACGTTATCTTATAGTCAGTCTTGCCATATCTTCTCACTGTACCAATCAGACCCACAGGAGCTATTTGTTCCGTCGTCTGACTACTACGAGGCGATTCAGCTGAGAACCAACTGGCCGACGCTCCTCCCCTGCCAGGTGACGTCGCCTGAGGCTAAAGTGACTCTGCACCGCGAGTTTCCACCAGCGGAGGTGGCGGTGGACGGGACTGAGATCTCCTTTAACGTCGAGAGGGGCTTCACCATTCATCGACCCCGGCCTTATCATGCTGGAGCTTGGTACTGTGTCGCCAGCCTGGGCAACCTGAGGCAGAGCTCCACCAAGTACATGCTCATCTATGTTAACTGTGAGTGCTGCCACTAAGTCATCCTTTCCTTTAATCGCAAATGAATCTGTTGCCTATTACTGATCAGGGACAAAGTGTCTCCCAGCATGCATCAAACAGGAGGACAGATAAATACTATGTACAAGTAGACAAATCAGCACAGGGCTGACAAATGTTCTTTTTTTTTGTTTTGTATACTTTATGTACTTTGGGGTTTTGACTGTTGACTGGTCAAAACAACCAACACCGACATTTCAAATCCTTTCAAAACCTTCCACATCGACTGACAAACTCTTTCAGGTCTCAGATCTTCACATTTTGAACAACTACAAAAAAAAAGTATTTTCTCCAGATCCTCTGACTCCCACACCGTCCACTGCCCATTCTCAATTTACTTCAACTACTTTCAGTGCTTTCCCTTCACTTCACGCCGACATCAGTTTCACTTCAACTGACACTTCCAGGCCAATTTTTTTACACTTCCACTGACATTTCAACTCTTTTCTGCATTTTCATTTCAGCATTCAACTCCAATTGAAACTTGAATTTCATTAAGCACTTAGATTTCAAAACGGATAATTCAACTTCATCAACTTTGCTGTTTCAGTATTTTAACTTTTCAGTAGCAAACTTTCAGCAGCAAATGTTCCTCAGAAATCCTTAATTGCAGCACTAGAAGTGAATATATGTATTAGTACTCTTGTTACTGCTCGAGGAGGGCATTGTAGACCTCCATATCTATGTGCATTTTTAAGATTGCAGGACAAAACCAGACTAAACAGGCATAACATGCAAACTCCACGCAAAAAATTGCTGGTCACAGACAAAGTTTCATTATGCTGACTAATGCAAGTCACTGTTAAATTATTTTTTTGCTTACTTATCACTTAAACAGTCACTGAAATTCTGAAACATTTGCCATCAGACCCCATGGCTCCTCCTGCTCCAGTGATCCAGGCCTCGTCAGGCTCGTTGACTGTGGGGGGGGATCTGCGTGTCAGCTGCTCTGTGGTGGGGGAACAGGACGTGCTCGTAGAGTTCAACTGGGAATACCCAGGACAGCGGGTGAGACACTCAAGGACAATATGGCATACTTACTAAAGTACTACTAAACTACACATTTGAGGTTGGTTGTGAGACAAAAAAAGTGAAGGATATGTCTTTTTAGCTTGCTATTAGTTACGAGGCATCTAACCTATGGACTGCAGAGCATCCAGACCTATAACCATATATTAATGATTTATTAACATATTAACTTATTATAAAGGGGTCCCTTTCTCCCGTGCTGTATGTGTTTAATGCAAACTGAACTGAGCGCCTGTACTGGTTGCAGATTGGGAGGCCTCTGAACACACAGGAGAGTATCACTCCAGTCGGTGGAGGAGCGGCTCGACAGCAGTCTCAGTCTGTCCTCCTGGTGGAAGAGGTGAGGGATGTGGACCAGGGAACATACACCTGCACCGCCCACAACCTGCTAGGAGAAAAATCTGTGTCCACCACTGTTACAGTGGTCCCCAAAGCCAAACCTAAGAAACCATGAATCATCAAAACTGGATGATATCACTGGAGTGGTGGAGATCAGGTGCAACACTCTGCTCCGTCACAGTATTAAACAGTATTTTATCAGTCACATATGAATATATAAAAATAACAACAGATCTTCTTCTGTAGCTATGAGTAGTGGAAACACACTGCAGCAGCACAATGATAACAGAGATGATGTTGTTTAGATGAATGTATGTGTAATAATTGTTGTGCATTAGATTTGTGTATTCAAAGCTTTGTTGTTGCCTGCCTTTTTCTACTTATTTCTTATTGTGCATGCCCCCCCCTAACATGAGGGCATAGAAAATAAAATAAACTGTTGTGATGCTATTATTATTATAATAAAAGAAAATTGTTTTATTTTTCTTTGAGTGAGGTATTGTATCAATAAATGCATAGCTTGAAATGTAATGTCTCAATATTGTGATATATTAAGTAATGATTATATTGATAATTCTTTTTATAATATATATATATATATATATAATTCTTTTCCATAATAACCATCATTATTAATCTAAAGAATTCAGAAAATTCAGACTTTTGACAATTACAATAAAAGAGAAATGATGTTATACAAAGAAACAAAGCAACAATAGTTTTGATCTTTACAAAAATGCAGGTCAGCTAGTGGCCTAAATCAACAACAAAAAATTACCTGAAACAATATTAATTATTTTAAATATTAACTAATCCTTTGTAATTTTTAAGCAAAAATGTAAAACATTTCCTCTTTCCATTTTTGTAATTTGAATATCTTTGGGGTTCTCACTGTTGGTCAAACAAAACAAGACATTTGATGTCACGTTGAGCTTTAGGAAATTGTGGTGTACATTTTTCACTATTTTGTGACTAAAATGAAAAAAATGAATCAAGATTGAAAATAATATTTAGTTAGTTAGTTAGTTAGTTACACAAGATAATGATGTTTTCCTGGTAAATGGCTGTATTAGTCTGTTAGGGTTAGTAGGGTAGTAGTCTACACTACAGGCAGCTTCATTATTATCTCAATTAGTTTGTGGCATTATTTAGCAATTTGCCCCATATGAGCAGAATATGAACTAGTCTTAAAACATTTTGACACAGGGCCCCTCTCGAAGACAGGCTGACAACATTAGCTAATAATGCAGGACCTGCCTTAGTTGATATTTACGGGAGGAGGATTAGGGCCACATGTGAAAAATGTACTTGAGTTCTGAGTTTAAAGTTAGAATTCTGAGATTTTTTTGGGGGATTTTTTAATAATTTTTTTAAGAAATAATCTCAGAATTCTGAGATTAAATTTAAAACTCAAATAACATTTTCACGTTGCCCTTTCCGTAAATTATTGTACGTGGTCAATAAAATAACCAAAACCAATCGACAAATGAGCTGGGTGTTTCTCTTTAGGTGCTCCTGTTCTTTTTGTTTGTTTATGTGGCACATGTACCTACTTGCCTGGTCGCTAGAGGGCGTCGCCCTCCTTTCACAGCTCGAAGTGTGTCTGTGTCCAGCCATCAGGCACATGTTTCTCTGCCTCTCATGTTTCCTCTCACTCTGTTCAAACCTCCGAGAGGGAAACAGAGACAGTCCCAGTCTGCGCTCCTCTCTCCAGCAGGCTGATCGCTGTCTGCTGCTCCGCATTAAGTCCTGGAAAATATCCTGCGGAGCCACGTAAACGCCGTTTCTTTCATTATATAACCAGCGAGAGACAAAACTGCAGCAGAGTTCCAGTGCTGGTCCAGGAGATGTCCTGCAAGCAGAATATGGTGAGCGCCAATTTTTCTAATCTTTTCGTTATCAGCCCCCTCGCCCCCCAGCACATGCAGCACTGCAGCCCGAATCTTTGTCAGTATTAGGGCATGGTTTGTTGTGGTCCATTGTGATGGCATGTGTACAACTTTCTCCTGCCCATACTTGAATAAATCAACTTGAAGATATGCTTGACTGTACATTAAAGCCTGTAAAGTATAGACACAGTGCTGCTCTCATAGAGTTTTAGTCCCTAAATCAGGGTTAATCCGTACAGTTTGTTTTCACTGTTGACTGGCAACTGGCAGTGTATTTGTGTCCGTGTGTGAGAGACAAAAGAGGAGAAGGAGACTGATGTATGAACAATGATTTTTTTTTTTATTTCCTGTCACTTTGCAGCTATGGTGGTCTCCACTGCAATGCAATTGAATAGTGTTTGGCCTGCACGCTATAAATGTTTGGGTTGAAGCTCACAGTCCCAGAGTCTCCTTTGATGCACAGGAGTTTGGGGACAAAAGCTGTTTCTGTGTGTGAGAGAGCCTGAGTGAGTGACTGAGTGAGCGTGTGTGGGTGGAGGGGGAGACACCGGCCCAGTCTAAGGGACTGCCAGGCTGTTGTCGTGGAGACCAGAGGCCACAGGTGACCTCTGACCTGAGGACTCATGGAGCGTTGCAGGAAGAGTCCTTTGAGTGTGGTGGCTGTGGGTGCGTCCTGACGTAAGTGAAGGAGCAGGTCTGACAATAGAGAGACAATAGATGTGTGATCTGTTGTTGGAGACTACGTGGAAACCATTCCTGTCATTAAGGAATGGATTATAGGATAATTCAAAGAGGTGATAGTGGGTGATAAACTGCTGTCTCTACTGGTGTGAATGACTGATCCCTGCATGACAATCACTGAGACAGCTTAAGTATTGTTTAGGGTTCAAGTCATCGCCCAAAAATGCATTTCTCCATCTCAACCAGCCCCCTTCTTTATGACACAGAGCTGACTGAGGGATGAGATTTTGCAATCAGTTCTCCATTATCATCAACTGCAAAAACAGTGCAGTGTTAGCTAGAGTTGTGTGAGGTCAGGATTAACTGCGAGATTACAGTTTTGAGGGTCAGTTCTCCCAAATCCCACACAGTTTGTTTTTACCTCAGTGGTATCTATCCACGCAGATAGCTTTAGGTTTTTTTGAGCAGAAGTTTTGAGTTACTAGTGTCTGGAACTTCTGCCACTAACCCAAGAAAATAGAGATAAGTAGAATTCAATTTGTGCTGCTAAAGAAATTGACATTTGACTCAACAGCAAAAACTACTCATGGCTAGATAACACTACAGTTATGTGACTGAATGTAGTTGTTTCTGTGATTTGGGTGAACTGGCCCTTAAAGGCTGCATTAAAATAAAGTGTTGTAGCAGTTTTGGCATCTACCTGCTTAACTCAATCAGTGAATCTACAGAAAACTAATTTCTGATCATTTTGATCATCAGTTGATTGTTTAGGTAATTTATCAAGCAAATACAGCGATAAGTCAAGCCAAAACCATGCAACGCCCACTGGCCAACTGGCCGTAAGCAAAACGTGTCATTTTACAGCTAAACAGAACACTAAAATATGCTTCTGAAAACACAAAATAGGCAATGCAGTAACAGAATCTTGATTCATATTTGATCAGCGCAGCATAGTTTGACAATTTGATCGGAGTTCACGAGCAGTCATCGACACTGCGATAGAGACTCCTCGGCTCTGATTGGTTGTTTTCCTTATGCCATTAGGAGCACCAAGAGGAGGCTGAGGAACGTGATTTTTTTCACAGATGATCTGATTCATGAACTACTGTCTGTCAGACTATAGTGACCATTTTAGCAAATATTATTTTTTATGAAAGTTACCAACTGTAGCTTTAAAAAAAAAATCTAAATATTTTTTTAATCTTTAAAAAAAAAAAAAGAGGTGACAATGATTATTGCCACATTAGTAACATTGGGATATTCGATCAAAAGTAGCATGATGCTTGATTTGATCAATATTGCAAAGCCCATCTGTTAGCTAAAAGCTCATCTGGAGATTTTTGATGACAACCTATTAGCACAGTCTGTCTCTCTGCTGCTCTTCTCTCAGTAGAATCAGCCAGACAGCTGATGTGATGTCTTCGTTCAGCTGTTTGAGCTCCCAGGGGGCCGACACTCCCCTGTGTGTGTGTGTGTGTGTGTGTGTGTGTGTGTGTGTGTGTGTGTGTGTGTGTGTGTGTGTGTGTGTGTGTGTGTGTGTGTGTGTGTGTGTGTGCGCATGCGTGCGTGCGTGCGTGCGTGTGTGTGTGTGCGTGCGTGTGCATGTGTCTCCTTAAAGTACTGGCAGCTGATGAAGCACTAATTCTGCTGAACGGTCAGATGCCTGCTGACCATTTGCTTCTTGTTGCCTAACCCAAAGAGAGGAGGATACAAACTCCTCTCCATCAAGCACATGAAGTTTGAATAAACTCTGTCTTCCCACAGTATGATGTTAGTCCTGATATAAAGCTTAAATAAAGGGTGGAGCTAAATACTTGTCAAGTCAGAGCCCAATAAACCCAACATCCACACTGTGAACTACAGTACAATACACTGCTAGGCTTTTACTCGTTGTGTAGCGTGTAAGTGCATAGAAGGTCAGTCATGCATACTACAGTCTAGCAGATGGTGTAGCAGGGAGAGCTTAGCCATAATGGCACTATGTTGGTTGACAGAGATTTCCCCTCAGGCCAGCCTGCTAATCAAACACTAATCAGCCCTTCTTCTACACACTGTGTTCGGTCTGTCTCCCCTCCTCAACTCAGTTTTTCTCAGATTCTCCTCCCCCTTGCTCCCCATTTTCTTATTGTTTGCTCTTAATCTTGGGCTCATCCTATTACCCTATTCTGTCCCTCCTGTCTGCCCACATCTCATAGACTCTTTATAGACAAGGCCATGCCTGATCGCTCTGAAGAGAAAGTGTTATGCTCTTACACTTAGAGCTTTCACTCCTTGGTCATCCCACTGCCTGTGGCTAGCCTGATCCGCTCTCTGGGCCGTCTGTCGCTGCGATTAAAGCCTAGCCGGGTTAAGAAAATCACTGTGGAGCTTGGCCAGGGTGTGAAAAGCTGCCTGTCTAGATTCTGCCACTGTTGGATATAAGGCTGTTTAGCTCAAAGCTATCACAGTAAATTGTAATAGTTTGCATAGCATTCATTTCAGTATAATCAAAAGAAAGTGTTTGTCTGTGTTAGGGACTGTCAGAAAATATACTTCTTATGTAATCCTGCACTAAATGATTATTTTTCAAGTGCAAATACAGAGCACACACCCAAGCTAATCATTATACCCAAGTGGCAGGTGTTTCCTTTCAGCTGAAGATTGATACGTATGTTGCCATTCCTGACATTTCCTCTTGACAGATTTAAAACTAAAATATAATAAAACTACAACTACTTGTCCTAGAGACACCAAAAAGACACCGAAAAACTACCGACTGAGAATTATCACCCAGCTCTGCAGTTCTCTTCAGCTCTACAGAGCTTTTAAGCATCTTTCAGCTCACTGTTTTGGTTTTACAGTCTGCAACTTTACAGCTTTGGTTTTGGCAGGCAGCGTTTTCATCAAAACAGCCACTGTACTCTATACCTGCCCAGCCAATGCCAGACACAAAGTTAGCGACTAGCACATTAGTGCAGCATTTAGCATTTCTTTCCCTCAGAAGTTGAAGGAGACCAAACCAGAGCCAAAGTGAGAGTGGATACTGAAATGTTTGCTAACACCTTAGCCATAACAACTTTATCTGGTGATAATATGTTAGTGTTTGTGTTTGCAGCTTGTTCCGATGGCCCCAAGTGGCCAAAATAAATTCTATTTCTAAACAAGTAAGCATACATTTGGTGGGGAATTTTTAATACCTGTGGGTAAATATAGATATTGTCAAGTTCTATGGGTGTCAATGTCTAAATAAGCAGTAGATAAGGCAGGTTAAATATAAAGCCTCTGTCCACTTTCTGCAACCATCATACCTGCTGTCTATATCAATTAGATAAGCATTGTGATTGTGTAGCCATACCTTTGATTTCTACATTCATTTTTAGATGAAGCCACATTATCTGCCAAAAAAACTTTTCACAACACTTAAAGAAAGCACAGAACATCACAGATTGATGAGATATAAGTGTAAGTGTGAGTATGCATGGGTGGATTTGGCATAATGAGGAGCTTGCTTGGTGGCCCACATGCTTATTTCTGTCAATCAAAATCTATTCTGCTGCCAGATGAACCTGGCATAAATTTTAAAATGTAAGCATGGCAAAGTACTCTGTGTCCTGTATTTCCTGGGTTATTACTGACTGCGTGGTTGGTTGACCCGCCACCTGACTGCTGAACAATAGTTTAATTCTCATGGGACAAGCGGGACCCCCTGACCTACAGAGGTGAGAGGTCTGAGAGTGTAGGAGGGTGGACAGACCCCATGCTGTGGCCTTTGTCTATAAATGTCACCAACTCCGAGGGCACACGGAAATAGCCGCTAACTGTGGCAGCATCTCATCATGGGGCTATTGTCTTGTTAACAAATGTAGCCTCTATTCCCTGTGAGTCAGGCCAGCCTTATCATTTCCTTGCGTTTTTATTGATCGGGCTTATCTCCCAGTGAGGAGAAGTGCCCGTGCTCACCTGCCTTCTACAGAGATCGGCAGCAATGGTTACCGTGTGTGTGTGTGTGTGTGTGTGTGTGTGTGTGTGTGTGTGTTGGGATGAATTGTGTGCATGCAGAATACTTGGCCCTTGTCTCTTTTATTTAGTCTGAAGAGTTGTAGCGTTGCAGAACAAAAGGCCATAAAGTCGAAGCCCTCCTCTGCAAGTGGGCATTGTTGTTTATTTATAGCTGCGTGTACATGTAGCAGTCGTCAAGGCAGCCACAGCTCTGTTCTCTTCGACAGCATTTCAGTTTGCTGTCACATCCTGTTCTTTTACATGAAATCAATACGGTGGATTTAAAGGTTACATTCGGTTACCGTGACCTGCACCGCACTCAGGTCACACAGGGAGTAAAGTGCAACAGTGGACTCACTGGCATTGTAATTTTACCTGTCTTGTTTTCGGTTTATTTTAAAGAAATAGTTTGACATTTTGTAAAAATACATGTATTTGTTTTCTTGCTGAGAGTTAGATGACAACACTGATATATCGCTTTGTAATATTTGTTCCGTAAGTATGAATATACAGCCAGCAGCTGGTTAGCTTAGCTTATCACAAAGACTGGAAACAGGGGGAAACAGGTAGCCTGGCTGTGTCCAACGGCAACAAAATATGCCTTGTCTTTTTTAACTTTGGTTTTTACTACAAAAACAACGTTTTTGTTGTTAATGAGCTTTAGAGGTGCTGGTAGGTGGATTTTTTTTACTTACAGCTTAGAGCCAGGTCAGCTGTTTCATTATGTTTCCAGTATTTGCGCTAAGCTAAACATATGCTGGTTCTAGCTTTAGATTTACCATACAGACCTGAGAGTGGCATCAGTGTTCTCATCTAACTTACTCCAAATGTAAAACTGTTCCTTTAAGAATGAAGAACTATTCTTAAATTATTAATTTTTGTTTATTTTATGTAAAATATGTCTCTGTGAATAAAGATAGTCCTGCTATCTTCTTGAAATCCCAACTGACAGAATTTGAAAATGTCATGTCATGTCTTTCTAAAAGAATTGATGGACACACCAAGCTCACGGGCGTGTCTTACCAAGGATTATGTTATTTCTCAAGAGCCAGACATCCCGCATGCCTCCCATAGCTGATTCCTGTAATGTTATTGTCCAGAGAGCTTAGGCATAGGAAATGAGTCTAGCTTGGGTTGTTGTCTCGTCTAGTTGACTGGTCAGACAGGTACAGTATAGCAAGCAGGCCCTGACTCGTCCCTCTTTGTTGTTTCTGCTTGTGTTTCCATCTATGGACCTCCACATTCCTATTCTCGTTTTTGCCCTGTCCTCCCCTTTTGCTGCTGCAGCCATTTTTCCATCCATCCATCCATCCATACACACACACACACACACACACACACACACACACACACACACACACACACACACACACACACACACACACACACACACACACACACACACACACACGCATGCACCACCTTTACACCTCCTCCAGGTTCCCAGATCATTCTTGTTGGCCCTGCTCTGCTGGCCAGCTCAGAGACTTAAAACTGAGAATCTGTGGAATCTGAGACTGGATATGCCTGTGGGGCACAGAGGTAATGACAGGGCTAAAGCCAGCGGCACCTGCTCAAGTGTTAGACTGGGCTGACTAGCTTTGATGGGGTTATCCCCTCCTTTCATTTTCCAGCAGATTTTCTTCAAATTGCTTTTAGCAGGCCAACGGACACCACAAAACATCACATTCTTGCTTTGGAATGCCCTTAATAGCGCGCCAATCGCTATATTGTGCATCTCTGGTTGGCAAGGTGCTTTATTAGCTGGGATTCCTGTGTGCCCACCTATTGGTGCCAGCTTTAGGAAGTCCAGATACCTCCTTCACTCCCCTCAGCTTTGCGGCCTGCATCACATGGCGAAGAAAGGAGTGGATCTCTCCTGGTAAAGGAGCAGTGAACAATGTCCTCTTTTTCCCCCTCCCTCAGATGTGAGCGTCTCCAGTTTGAGTTATGTAACTTGATATGATGCAGAAACCGTCCAGCAACCCAGCATTAGTAAGGGGGACTTACACTCAGACTATTGTTCAGACAGTCCACGCTGAGACAACCCCTGCATGCTCTCATTTTCCATTCCTTCCTCATCTACACAGTCTTATTTTTTTTCCGACCCTCATCCTTCTTTCTCTATGTTCCTGCTGTCTTGTGTCTCTTAACGCAAGTCCAATCCCTCAATATTGTCTTGTTATCTGTGAGCAAACAAGAAACATTGTACTGTTGGTATTTGTCTGGTGAAGCTGGCTCTTGAATGTCAATACAGGGTTTTGTTTGTGAAACTGGGAGAACAAGTCCAACCCCACCGGCATCTGAGAGGGCTGTAAGAGCACAAAGAGATGAGCAGGTGAGGAGGGTAAGAGGAGGGAAAAGGGAGAGGGTGTAGGGTGAGCAGAAAAGTACCAGGTTCTCTCAGGTGAGTCGAAACTGACTTATAGCTGCTGTAGAGGTCGACCTAGTGATTACTCCCAGTTTCCTATATAAAACACACACATACATAGGGTTGGGCATCGTTTGGATTTTAACGATTCTGATTCCAATTCCGATTCTTCCTTTCGATTCCGGTTCTTATCGATTCTCGATTCCGATTCTTTTAGGGGTGGAGTTGAAACGGGTCACGTGCCTATTTTCACAAATAAGAGGAAAGTTTGATTTTGAGTCAATGATGGTTTGCACTTTTACAGGGCTTTTTCAATGTAAAATAAAGCCACACTAGAGCGCTGCTTACTGCGCTCCAAGGCTGCAACACAACAAGCGCCTGGCCGCTTCGGAAACCAAAACTTGCGCATGTTAAATTGGGAAGCAATGATCAGATTTGAAACCAAATCCTCTAAACGATTCCAATAAAGAAACGATTCTACTGGAATCGTAATTTTTGAAACGATTCCAAGTAGGAATCGGTTCTCGATGCCCAACCCTACACATACACAGGTATATCTCCAGTGATGCTGCTATCTATATTGAACCTACCCTCACGTACAGCCTAAGATCAGCTTAGTCTTTTATTTAGATTAGAGCAAAGTCATCTTGTCGTGGCCTGCAGGTCAGTGGTTAGGTCCAGGCAGCTCCCTCCCATCCGCACACCTCCCAAATGCCATCACTGACTAGAAACAGGAAGTCATGTGGCGAGATAATCAGTAGCGCGAGCATGAGACAGAAAGAGACAGAAATAGAGTGAGCATTTTATCAGGAGCAGAGAAGTGAAGTTTCAGGTGGACAAACAGACAAGGTAAATAGGTGACTTTTTTTCCTACCTTTTCTTTTTATCTCTACTATGGGTTTTTGTATGCTTACAAAAGTCAGTCTTCTAATACTGAAAGTATCGTAACTCCAAACTGTGTCATACTAAGTTTCAGATAACAGCAAGAACTCGCCTAACCTGTGTGTATATATATTTATACAATCCTGAGCTTCCTTCTGGGAAAGTTGGACATATTTACATGCCAGCAGGCTCAACATGCTCTGAATTCACTGTGATTTAAGGCTGCATTGACAGAAGAACAGAGTAAGCTGCAGAGAAAAGAGGAAAGCAGCCTGATTGTTAATTAGTCATCCCTCGAGGCATGCTTGTTTGCAGCAGAGTTGAATTGGAATTAGCTAACTTTTTAACTAAATCTTTTCTCCTGGGTGAATGACGTCACACTGAGCAGCAGCCTCAGCCTCCCCATTCACTTCCAGCACAGAACAAATATGCTAATTAACTGTTAATTATTGAACGTCCCAAAATGGAGCAACATGGTGCTGAAAGAACAATATATAGGATTATCTGCTCCGCTGAGCTGTGCACCTTGATTACTTCAGTAAAACCTCTTTCCATTACGTACTTTTTCTGTGTGTGTTTTTGATGATTGTCGGTGTGATGGTCTATTTGTGTCCCTGGAATTCCCCCTGAGGAATATTCATGTCTCAATGGTGTACCCAAGCTGTGTAACAAGATTGCATCGGGCTGACTTGTATTATTATTATTATGTCAAAGGTAAAATTCTCCTCATGTTTCCTGTTGCTTTGTTGTCATTGTTAACAGTAAAGTTGTGTCCCGCGTTGGCTTAACAAGTGGATTTTTAGTAGTTCCCATTGTGCTGCTTCTCACCACTAACAAACGACAGAGGAGGAAAAAGTGCTGATCCTCTGACTCTGCATCAGCATGCGTCAGCATCAGTGTTTACTAACTGACACGCAGCCTGCTCGGCTCGTCCTCTGGTGTTAAATGCAGATGGATCAAAGAAAAAGTTTGCAGGGACATTATCAGCTTTTTATGTTTGTGGTTTATTTAGGCTTGGATTGCAAAGCATTAACATTAAAGCAGTCATACTATGGGTAAATCCATATCTGTGTATTCCTCTGAATCGAATTTTCAGGTGCAGTCTACACATCTCCCTGTTTGTGTTTGTGCTGAGTGTGTGGTCTAACATTGAGGGTGTGTGTGTGGATGGATGCACACACGGTCGCTACGGCTGTTAAGTGGAACTGGTTCAGGTGTGGGTCGATGTGGGAACCACTCGATATCTATCTCTGTAATCACAGAACGGTGACTCCTACATGAACCGCTCCAGGAAACAAAGAAGCCACAGAGAGAAAAGAGAAAGAGAGTCTCTGCTCATGTCCCCCCCCCCCAATCCTCACTCTAATGAATTTAATAAGAAGCTATCTCTCATGCTTTTGTCTCTATCAGCTCAATTTAACACTGTATAGCTCCCCCGCTCTGATTATGTGGTAGAATTATCAGTCATTAAATGTCTGATATTACCAACTTAACTCTCATGGGAACTAAGGTGCTTTGGATAATAGACATTTTATTAACACTTGAGTGCCCCAAGCAGAGAAACAGGCCTCTGTCTACATACCCCATTTCAGTGCTGATGTGAGGGCACATTAATAATTACCTGGTGAGAAATGTAAGGAATGTTTGTTTCCTCACATGGCTCTCTCCCTTTACATTCTTCACTCTGAACTTGAGCTATGTGGTGAACACACTGCTGATAGCAGCAGTTGGCAAACACTGTACAGGCTTTGCTTGTTAACAAGCTGAACAGAAACCAGAGAACTTGTACTGGATTGAAGATAAGGGGAAATAAATAGCATGCCTCTGTTGTTTGCTTTCTCACAAATTCCAATGAAGTTAGTGAGGAAATATTTCTGTATGGTGCTGTTTTTTATATATATATATATATATAGTTGTTGACCTCCTTGATGACATCATGGAAAGACTGGAAATCTGTGTTTAGTCCAGTTAGTTAGCTATAAGGCTAGTATCGAAAAAAAGCCTTGTCATTCAATACCAAATTTCAATACCTAAGGAGTAAATCTCAGCAGCGTCACTGAGCCAGTGAGCATGCAGCGTGTTTCTACCAAGATCTACAAATGCTGTGATAAGCTGTCTAACGTCACACATCGTATGCATGCAGGAAAAACTCCATATAGGCGGGGCTCACTTAGTAGGAACTTAAAAATAAATAAAAAGATTTGTGCCGTAATGTAATGTTACTTCTTTTTGTTAAAATGAATTTATGAAATTGGTATTGAAAAAAAGTATCGTTCAAGAACAGGTATCATGTCAGTCACAGCATTGGTATCGCAAATGTTTTAACGATACCCAGGACATGACGCAGATTTCTCGCTGTCACATATGCTTAATTTGATCAAAAACAACTGAGTCTCTTGCTGTTTCTGGCGTCTTTGTGTAAATGAACCTTTCCTCTTTACCGTCAGATGTTTGTTTTCACCTGGTTTCCTGTGACCGGCATGATAGAAACATCAACATGCTCACTCGCTCGCTGTGAATTCTCCGGATAATGACCTGCTCTATTCACACATGGGCTCAAACGGACATTACACAGACTTTGTACTAGGAAGCTGGAATGTCTAGATAAGTTCGGGCTAGCAACAACAGTAACTAATGCATGACTCACTATTTCTTGTGATGGTGGAGCAGGTGGATAATGTGAGACATGCAGCTGCTGCTGGATACATATAAAATTAGAAACTCTATTTTAGTGAAGGAACACAGTATGATATTTGCCTTTATCAGATTTACCTCTAGTATCAGATGTATTGTATGTGTTGTATTATGTATGTATTGATTTGGTCAGCATGTTGTTTTTACCACTCAAGGTGATTGATAGATTAGTTGTGTGTGTGTGTGTGTGTGTGTGTGTGTGTGTGTGTGTGTGTGTGTGTGTGTGAGTGAAGGGCAAGTGGATGTCACTTAAAACTACACTGAGGTCAGGTACTTATCCTTATGCTTCTAGTACTAATCTCTCTTTAACACACACACACACACACACACACACACACACACACACACACTCATCAATAGAGGTTGAACTTGTAACCTCACTGGGGAGATCAACACAGGCATTCATCTAAACAAAATAAGGGATTATGCAACCAAGCCTTTTTCACACTACTATTGAAGACTCTTTGATATTTTAACAAAAGAGACTCTTTGTACTGTTGGAAGAGAACCAGAAAATTGTTGTTGTTGTTGAATAAATAAAGTCCCCATACATTACACTAATAATGCATTTGGAGGTAAAAGGTGGTCCTGTGTGAGCACACTCCCTCAGGTGCCATCTCCTCACACTGAAGCAGCATTATGTAATATCTGTCAGATCCAGATCAAAAAGGTTCCATGAAACACCAGTCCAACCAGTCACCCTAGATAACCCTAACAATGATAGAGTAGTCAGAGCCAGTATTTGAATTCTGGGCAGAAACAACAATACTGTAAAGTCAGCAGAGGCAGTAAAGGCCAACGCATGGCAGACCGCCATCACTACGCTTATAGATGCAAAGCAAGCTACCCACCTCAGCTGGTCCGCCTCAGAGGAGGTCCTGACAGCTGGTTTCATCGAGTGAGTCCAGGTCAAAGCCAGCCAGTCATGATCAGGATGGTGAGACTTTTAAACAGAGTTGTGGAGCTCATATAAATAGTGTAACTGCAAATCCTCTCAGGAAGCCATTGTTTTCCCAATTTGTCCCAAATTTTAAGTGTTCAGGGTTTTCTCTTCTGGATCAGTAATAATAGAGGCTGCTGGGGAAATTATTAATGAGAGTTTGATAGCATTTTGTTTCATCTATCTACTCGGCACAGAGGGTGATTTGAAGAGGGAGCCAGCTCAGATCCATTAAACCACTAAAATGTTAAATATAGATAGTATGTTGAAATAATAAGACGGATGAGAAAGGATGTATCTTTCAATTGGTCCAATATACTTATTGGACAGACTACCTTTACATTTTCAGTCATATTTAGGGATAAATGTTAAGATTTGTCCACAAAATTAAAGTGAACTAGAGACTAAGGCACAATGAAAATGTGCAACATGAAACTCAGAGGTTGCTCCGAAATCACATGAGCACGGCCTTATGTGATTTCGGAAATGGTGTTTAAAATGCCAAAACCATAAAAAAGGTGTTCTAAAATGGATTACTATTACAGTATTGATCATAAAGCATTTAGAAAAAGTATCAAAATGTCCGCAACTGTCAATATTGGACAAGAACAGTGTTTTAATCAATCCAGCTGTCTATGCCTCACTTTTCACTCATAACTATGACCCACAGTTTATTTTTACACTTCAAGTCTTTTTTCCGTTTTTTGTTGTTGTTTTGTAGACACTGTGTTAAATTTAAGATTATATGCACATGTATGTAAGGTTGTTTAGCAACTGCGTTTGTACTAAGACTCTTATTAAATTGTGTGATTATAATATTGCTTAAAAAAACATATCAGTGCAACACACGCTGCCAGAAAAATAGTTTGGTGGTGTAGTATGGTATACAAGCTGCTCCAGTGTTCCCTTAAATGTGTCAGTTCTCCCCTGTCAGAACTCAGAATAAAACGTCTGCTCTGAACTGTCTGTGTGCTCAATAGCGCCTTGTATCTACAGCCATGACCAAATACGACCCGTTGACCTATGTAAAGACTCAAGTGTGGCTCATCAATAGAGACAGTGTGAGACTGAACACTGGGCCTTCAGCTTAAGCACCACCACGTCTAACCACCAGTGAATTATGTCCCATGTTTCACAGAGACTGCTCATCATCATGAGTGTCATGAAATGAAAGTCGACATTTTACTCAAAGTTCTGTCTGCCCTCTCATTCAGAAAACCGAAGACAAGAATCACCTCAAGGCAGTTTAGTTTGAGGTATTTGACTCCATTTCTATGAATGTGTGTAGCTTGCCAGATTTTACAGATGTATGACACTACATGACATACAAACTGCCTTCAGACGCACAGAAGAAGGAACATTGCACGACCCTGCTTTTCAACATCTTGGCTCCCCTAAAAGGCCTGAGGGTCTGGGGACAGGAACGAGCTCTGTCTGCATGATTGTCTCCCATCGATAATGAATAACCTGCTAACAATTAGAGGCTACTGCTGAGCACTCCTCTGCTGTCATGCCCCAGAGCCAGAGACACTCTCACACTCACTCATTACACGCTAGCATGTAATTAGGGCTGCACGATTATGGCCAAAATGATAATCACAATTATTTTTGATCAATATATTGATCACGATTAATTATCATGATTATTTGTTTATTTTAACCAAAACTAATTTTATTGTCACATAGGCTAATCATTACTGCTTTCACATCCATATTGTGCTACATTCCTGCCAATACATCCATATTGTGCTACATTCCTCCTTTGTTGAAGGATACTATGAAGGAGTATGCCATTTCAGCTGTTGTGCGACCGCTTTCCAAACATGCGCATTTACCGTGAAAAGATACAAGCAACGCATTTTCTGTAACGGCGCATGTTAAAATCCGGTGCCAATATGGCAGCGGTGCCCGGTATCTACCGGGTGAAATAGCAACGCGGATTACGGTGCCACTTAAATGTCTGCGTTGCACTCTGATGCTGCATGTCACGCTAGTTAACACTAATAACACGTTACACAGCAGCTAACGTTAACCTACCATTAGCTACAGTATTAACTGGATTAAACACGGCTAAAATGCTGACAGTTAAACGGTGGTGTGACTGTATTTCACTGTAGAGGATTCCAACAACGGGATGTACAACAGTCTGCCGCTAAAGCTATGACCTAAAAGACTCAAACTAGCACTGGTCACTGCTGTTGTCTGAAAAACAACACAGACGGGACAAAATGTTGCGTTTACTGATAAACTGCTATCTGTTGTGGAATTTTCCTCACGTTACTCTGTCCTCTGTGACTGTCTACATCTAAACTAAGCTGCGCGGTGCAGGGAACAACTCTGATTGGCTCATGGAGGCACGTGATCAGAGAGTGGAGCTTTGGAAAAAAAAAAACTTTGATACAGAGCGTTCTATGAACGGAATGAAGCATTTTAAATATCGCTCGATCACGTGAATTTGATCGTGATCGTGGGAAGCCAAAATTGTGATCGTGATTAAAATTCGATCAATTGTGCAGCCCTACATGTTATAGTCAATCAGAGTGTGAAGCACTCCTTTGCTTCACGTGTAGGATAGTTCACCCTGCTGCTGCTGGCTGACAGATTTAGAAAGTTGAAACAGATATAAGTCACACTAGAATTTACATGAATTTCATTTTGTGCTCTCAGTGGTAGAAACGGGTCATCCAGAATATCCATTTTTTGGGGGGTAATTGATGAGATCCTTGTTTTTCTCCAAACATGTAGAAAAGTTGCACTGGTTGGCTTTGATTGTAAGAACTTGTGTTAACTTGTTTGATTTTGGCAACATGTTTAGTATGAAAAAGTTACTCCTCTGGCTTCTTTGTGCCACTGTTCCCACAGATGCCCAGAGATCACTCGGCAGGTAATGTGCATAATTAGCCTGTCTTGGTTGTGAAAGGCATACTTTGCCAATTTTAAACCAGCTCTGTGTCATCTTTGTGTGGGCAGTGTGTTTAGATGAATGGTGTTTTGCTTCCCTACTTGGCGCCAGTGCACAGAGATCCCAGCAGAGCAGAACAGTGGCGGTCTGCCGAGATCTGCCAGATGACGCAACACGCGTAAAGCCAAACACCGTTTATCTAAACACACTGCCCACACAAAGATGACACAGAGCTAGATTTTAAACGGCAAAATATATCTTCAAATGTGGCAGAAGCATCTCTCTTAGCATGATACATCAAACCTTTAACACTGCAATAAACCACCATGATATCCTCATGGCAGAGTAGGAGTTAAATATAACACTGAAATAAGGCCAGTGGCTGATTTGGTAATCACTCTATTGTGTTTTACACAACCAACAGCTGTGAAAACTAACAAGCACAGCTTTAATAGAGCTTATATAATGTAACAGTGTGCGCTGTGTGGGAGTTTTACATGTAACCTGCAAAGTTACCCCACAAAGGTAAACAAACTTTGATCATAGATCAGGGGAGAGAGATTGCTGAGGGAAGAGGGCAGAGGATCTGGAGCTGCGAGCCGTGCATATGCTTTTTTCGGGGCTGTGTTGAGTGACCTGCACACACACAAATGTGTGAGTGAGCGTCCGTGGGAGTGAGCACTTTGTGCATCAAAAGCTGACGAGCCCGAGCTTGTGTTGTGTAAAGCATTTTTGGAATTTGGCTTCCTCGTCCTTCTCTTCTCTGTCTCAGTCCCGGTGCTGACCCTCCCGGCTGCTGTGTCTCTCAGGGTTTGAAATGTCCCCTCTTCACGCTCAAGCATTTCAATGCAAGCTTTGTTTTCCCCTCAGGACACCTGATTACAATATTTTAGGAGAGTGTCCTTGAAACCCTGCTCTTGAAGGCTGCATGTTTTGTTTTCTTTGTGATTATAGTGAAGTGGCAGTTGTATGGTTTTCTTAAAGAGTTAGGGTATCACCCTGAGAAAACTTAAGCCAAAACCTCACTGAAAGGCATTAGAGACTCACACCTCTCAGCAGCATGCTCACATCTTTCCTCTTTAGTATGCACTGCTCTATATCACAAGGACTGTCCAGTATCGACAAAAATAATGTGATTGTATACCTCAGCGAATTGCAGTATTCAGTATCACCCTTTCCCTGTTTCAAGATAAACTGTGCAGTCCCACATAGTAATTATACTAATGCTCAGCTACATTCAGCAGGCTGACAATGTGTGCTGACCAGATATAGTCAGTAAATGAGTTTCATTCATGTACTAATTTTACTTTAGAGCTCCAGTTTACAGCATTTAATTTTTTGAAGGAGGCCACTAGAAACAAGCGCAGCAGCAGCAGCAGGTAAAGGTGAGCAGCATCAGAGGAATAAAGAGCCTCATCTGTTACCTACACAGCACTTTGATACATTGATATAGCTTTTGATCAAAGTTTGCAGCTTTTGAAAAAGCCTGTCACTGCTTTGAATCAAGAACAGAGTACTTTTCAATTAGACCATAACTGTTCAAGGCTGTCAGGAAGCACTGCTTTGACCTGTGTGTGTGTGTGTGTGTGTGTGTGTGTGTGTGTGTGTGTGTGTGTGTGTGTGTGTGTGTGTGTGTGTGTGTGTGTGTGTGTGTGTGTGTGTGTGTGTGTGTGTGTGTGTGTGTGTGTGTGTGTGTGTGTAATTTAAAGATGTGTGTTGCATTTCTGGGCCCCATGGTTAGTTGGGCCTGGGCTGTAAATCTTGCTGTGTCTCTTACTCGGGCCCATAAACTAGAAGGCAATTATGAAAAACAACTGGATGCAAGATATCTTCAGTCCTGCCAGATTTGTGGTTGCAGCCTAAAAGGATTTTTACCTTCCTATCTATCCTAAAGGAATTGCTTTTCCTCACCTCATCCCCCAGCTTCCCGTCAAGCATCGATTGGCCTCTCATGTCTTTGGCAGATACAAGACACAAACAGAGTAAAATACCATACCTAAAAATACTGTGTCAGACCTTGGCTAGTGGCCATTAGGTTTGGCACACTCATGATTTATTCATAATGGTGTCAGACACATACACACTCAGCATGACCTGCAACGACTCAAATCCATCATGTCTTACTCTGACCCGAGACACAGAAAGACTTCCTGGTTGGACAGCACCAGAGAAGTACCTAGTTGTCACATTATACTTGATTATATTCATCATAATTGATTATCAGGTTCCTTTCCTCAGCTTGAGTTCAGCATGTATTATTATATTGGCTAATTAGCAGCTGGATGCTTTAGTGGAAAGTTTTACATTGGGAAAAATTGTACCTCATGAATATAAACATGAGCAGCTTGGGCTGCTTTGATCTGGGACTGGCTGAGAGCCCTGAGTGGAGTGGGCTGGAGCTGCCGTTGCACAGCTTTCTCTGCCTATTTTAACCATTTGCATAATTGTTAGAACTATGCAAAGCACTTGATGAATGTGGATTGTATTAGAAGCAAGAGGAGATCCCAGAGTGTCACCGCCGGTCTATGTGCTCATACATAGTATATTTCTGTGTGACAGCGAGAAAGAAAAATTGCTTTAAGATATATGAGTGTGTCATGACTGTGTACTGAGTGAGAACTGATGGTCAGGCAGCATGATAGCCCAGTCATTAATCTGGATGAGCCTAGGTTTGATCCCCCAAGCAGCCATGCCCCCTGCCAAAGCACTGTAGAGCAACCACCATACTGTATGTGCATGTTTCATTAAAAAAAATCCTGTTGATAATAAACATTTTACGTAAAACAAGTTTCCAAAGCTTGATTTCTTAATTTATAGGCACTTGGATCAACTACTTTCACTATTTTATATATTTTTTAAAACTAATTTGCAGCGACCTGAAACTTGCTTGAGATATGTGATCAATCCATCACCAATCCACCATGTCCTGCTTTATTTTTCTGTTAAGTTCTGTTATTGCTTCATATTAAATGCAGATGCCAGCTCTGATATCTGAGGCTTAAGAGTCACCTGTCAAACAGCACCCTTTCTTATGCAAGAACAAAAACAGCATTCATTTTGCTTATTGGTGATCCTTCAGGTTGGATCTTGTGACAACATACCTTTACAGTAGAGTAGCTTTTGGCAGCCATATCTCAAATATCAGATGTCTTTGAATGGACAAAGGAAGGAAAGTTAGGAGCTACAAGTAAGGAAATGAATCCTAATATTTGTTGTGTGGTTTGAAAAATGGTTAGCAGTAATGTTAAAGTGCCCATATTATGAAAAAAACACTTTTTCTGGGATTTGGGGTGTTCTTTTGTGTCTCTGGTGCTTCCACACACATCTAAACTTTGAAAAAAATCCATCCATGCTGTTTTGAGTGAGATACGGTTTCTGAATGTGTCCTGCCTTCAGTCTCCGGGTGAGCTGTTCAAAATCGGCTGGCTAACTGCAACCGTTAGCTCGTAGCTAGGTAGCATGCTAACGCTAGCTTGCTACCTCGTTCTCAATAGCAAAGCACTGCTACAACACACACAAGTTCACCATAATCTACAAAAGAACTACTTACATGTGCGCCCTCATTTAGAAGTCTCCCAGCTAATCCTGCCTTGTAACTGACCGAAGTTGGAGAAACAGCCTTTCTTTTACTGTCTATGGAGCTAGCTAGCTGACATGATCTACATCTGAGCTACTGCGCATGTGCGAGTGCAATCAAAGCTAGTACAGAAGAAGAAAAGAGGTCTCACTCTGTAGCTAAAACAGAGACCAGCTGAAAAGAGGATCTGCAGCAGTGAGAGAGAGCTGTGCAGTACAACAAAAATATGGTGTTTTTTGAAAATTAAACCATGTAAACCTATTCTGGTACAACCTTAAAATACAATTATGAACCTGAAAATGAGCATAATATGGGTGCTTTAAGTATTCAAGATTGGTAGTTAATGGGCAAGAAACAAGTAAATGTCCAATACTACATGAGCTGGCTGAGCACAAACGATTAGATTGCCTCCCTCTGGTCCTGTTTATAGTCAGAGGGACTGTGGCATGTTTGTGTGTTTTATGGTCTGGAGAATGTTTTATGGCTGGGGGTGTTTATGCACGGAAAAGAGAGAGGGTCAAAGGGTGAAATCAATAGTGAGTCTTAATGAAGTTGTCTGAAAACAAGGAAGGAAGGGGATATGTGGGTGATTTGACAGACAATGTTGAGAAAAGATTTGTGGTGTAGAGCTGAAGAGGCTCAAACTCAAATTGACAAAACAGTAGTGTCTCTAAGGTAGGTGTTGAGGTAGCTTGGCAACTGGTTTAGCTCTGTCAAAGTCAAGAGAAATGTTGAGAAATGTCATTGTATTGTTTCTTTTCTCTACAATATGTTGACTGCGGTGACTGACAGGAAACTAAATCTCACACAGACAGCCATCATATCTCTGGGAAACATAATCAGGCCATGCTAGACATATGAAGACACATTGTATGATTGGTACATACATGCTTTTCATGAGAGACAAGAACATTTGCAAACCAAATAAGTTTCGTAGCAGGATTGTGATGTGATGCTGCCCTACCGCAGAAAAAACACCTCCCTGATTCACATGACACTGTAGTCTTTTGATGTGCCTGCCTGTTACAAGGTAACATGAGCTTCTGAGAGACACAACATATGCTGTAAGTAACTGCATTATGAAATAGACATTTTCATTTGGGAGTTATCCTCTTTGTAAAGACATCCTTTTACATTCATTGTTCTCATATAATAGGGTTTTGGTGCAGGTCAGGTTGTGTGTTTGTTTCATAGTGAAATGCTACGCTGTGATGTTGTGAGAAGCTGAGATTGTTCTAGCTGTGCTCTGAGACAGCTGTCTGTACAGAGAAACACAGCTGATGAAACGTCCGTCACTTCATGCTCTTCCTCCAGAGATCAACATCAACCCAGGGTCGTAATGGGGCAAGAGGTGGAGTTTATTTCAGTAAAGGAGGAAAGACACAGAGCTTCACTTAGGTCCAGACCGAAATAGCTCAACAACTATTCCAACTACGATGGATTGTACAAATATCCATGGTCCCTAGAGGTTAAAGTATAACGACTTTGTTGATCCCTTGACTTTTCATCTAGCGCCACTGTGTGGTTGACATTTTGTGTTTTTAGTGAATTAAATTCAATTTTATTTATAGTATCAAATCATAATCAAGACACTTTACAGATAGAGTAGGTCTAGACCACACTATCATTTACAAAGACACTCTATAATTTACAAAGACAAAGACCCAGAATATCCATAAAGTGAAGTGCAGGTATTTCAGAAGCATCCTACAGATTGTGGCTTTTGTTCTGTTTAGTCCTAATTAACAACTCCTGCTATGTAAATGCATGCTAACACACTAAAATAACATAGTAACATGTTAAACAATATATGTGCTAAAATGTTATGATATGATATTAGCATTTAGCTCAAAGCACCACTGTGCCTAAGAACAACCTCACAGAGCAGCTAGCATGGCTGTAGACTCTTAGTCTTGTTAAAGTTAAAGGGATTGTGTTTAAAGCCCTAGAGCTGCAACGATTAGTCGATCAGTTGATCCACAGAAAATTAATCGGCAACTATTTTGATAATCGATTCATGGTTTTGAGTCATTTTTTAAAGAAAGAATGCCAAAATGATCTGGGTTCTCTCAAATGTGTATATTTTCTGGCTTCCTTAAGGCTGTTTTACAGTCACCGCATCAGAGCTTGCACGCGCCAATGTGACGTCAAAATGACGTAGATCTCGCTGACATGCCAGGATTTTGAGTGTGCGTCCACTCTATTTTTTCAGCAGCACGCGACAAAGCGGAAACAGGAAGCCTGAACGAGCTCAAGGGTAACCGGATGCCAAGACTCTCAGAGTGACTGCAAGTCTCTCTTGTAAACTTACTGGGTTAAGATGAGTTCTTTTATGGTGAATGAAAGGCTTGATCCGACGAAGTAGGTCATCGAATCAAATCGAAGCATTGAAGTTAATGCTGCTGCCAGTTCTGCCGTTGTTTACCTTTTTCTTCTTCTTCTAGTCCGTAGAAATAGCCTTTCCTCATTAGCGCCACCTCTGTTCAGGAGAAAACTGCAACTAGTGTCGCGACCACCACGCGGGAGTATAAACAGTTACAGCGCTCCCATGAAGTCACACTGACGGTCGACAGATCGGCTGCGGCTACTATACTGCACGTTATGACAGTAGACTGAAGGTCTTTGGGTTTTGGACTGTTGGTCGGACAAAACAGGCCATTTGAAGATGTCACCTTGGGTGTTGAGAATTTGTGATGGGCATTTTATTTACCATTTCCTGACATTTAAGAGACAAACAACTAATCAATTAATTGAGAAAATAATTACCAGATTAATCCATAATGAACATAATTTGCAGCCCTAAAAAGCCCAGAATGAACAGTTAGCTGACATTTAAAATGTTAAATATGCTAGACAGGGAATATCTTAAACAGTAAGCCTATAATGATACGTTGACCAGAGCATGGTCATCTTGGTCATTAGCTTATTATTTACTAAACAGGTCTACATGACTTTTTCTCTTTTTTCACAGAGCACCTTACCCCCACACAGAGCCCTGTAACTAATGGCAACCTCAGTCCAGACTCTTCCTCTGACCCGTGGCCCCAACAAAAACTTCCGTAACCCGTTGCCCCTCTCGTCCCGTTGCGGCATGGGAAGTGTAGGCAGTCTGGTGGAGAGGCCAGATGTGTCTCCGACTAAAGGCAGCCGTGCAGTGCCCCAGGTGAGACCCAAACAGACCAACGGCCTCCTGAAGAAAGGCTTCACCCAAAGAGAGCTACTCAACTACCTCAACATCACCAGGTGAGTGCTGCTCTAAAGAAGCAGATGCTTTCGTACAACATTTCACATACTGCAACTTTGAAGGCAAAGTATTCTGCAAGGTACTATAAAACGTGACAGGACTTGACCCCAGTTGACCTACTGTGCTTCCAAACAGAAAAGAGCCTAAAGCAAACGCAAGCAGGGACGGTAAGAAGGACGTTATCCCTGGCCTCAGCTCTGCCAGTGGCCGCGAGGAGGAAAACCTATACGCCAAGGTCTACCATAAAGACGGCACTGAAGTAGATTTGACAAAGAACTCACTGCCAAGTGGGGGCAAGTATGAAAAGGTGATGATTAAATCTGATGTTTTGTCAAAGAAACATGATTTTGTTAGATTATCAAATTATATTATCATTTGAGTAAAATAGATAACTTAAATGAATCTGGGCAATCTTGAAAGTATTACATTTTAAAGGTACTACAAAGCATCCTCTAAAGCAGTATGTATGAGAAGGGCTGAGTATTATTCACCAATTCAGGCACAGCTGAATGCTGCATCCATTGTGTTCTTTTTATGAATGATATAGAGCCAGCGAGTGGCTGCTGGGGCTGTGTTAGATTGATAAGTATCACATTTATACATCTCTGGCAGCGTGGTGCAACATAGCCTGATACCAGCATAAATCAACCTTAAATCACTTCGTGCTCACCAGCATAGATTGAGAATCTGCCACTTGCTGTGTTGCTGAATTTATTGCAGCAATCAAATCTCACCGTTTTTTGCTAAAATTGATCAACTCTCAGAACACAGAGGGTGGGACAGCATTGATTTAATAGAAACATTGTGATTTATTGTTCCTTAGCTCAGCCCCGGTTGCTGTAAGGTCTCTCTCTCATCTCTCATCCTCTAAAAGTGCCCTGAACTTTGCCAACTCTTGGTTCTTTTTCCCCAGGCTCGTTTAAGGTCTGCCTTCAAGCCAGTCACCCCCAAAAATTTCAGCTCCATGCAAAACCTCTATCCATCTTCCAAGTCGGAGGATGTGGAACATGGCCTTTCCAACGGGCTGCACAGAGCCTACGCCCACGTTCCCAAAGCTGTCTCCACCTCTTCCTCCTCTTCCACACCCTCCCGTCATGGAGTACCGACATCCAGTGGTAACAAGGTATCTTAACACACGATCGTAACTTTAAGCCTTGATCCAGTTCCCGTGAATCGCTGTCCATGCCCAGTTATTGCCTCTGCAAAGGAGGTGGCTAGTCTATTTATCTGGCTGTTTACTTATCAAAAGCTTTTTTATAGACTTAAATTGAGCTGTGGGCCAGTGAACAAGTGAATTAGGTTTATAGCGAGGATCCAGTTTTTGTGCATTGATTACAGAAGCAAAAACAATTAACTTCCCATGATTTGTCACTTTATTCAGCCATTATTTGGGACTAAAATTAATCTTTTCTCAACCTATTAATGTTACAGTGATGAATAACTGTATAATTATGACTGTGTAGGCCCTCTCCTCGGTGCGTGGGATGAGCCAGGAGGATGATAACCTGTCAGACTCGGGCCATAACTCCATGAGCAGCCTGCCGCCATACCGGCCTCCCTTCCGCCCACACCTGTCTCACATCAGGTCATTATTGTCTACTTTTTATTCAAGAGTGTTGCTATAATTGATTTTTTTTTTTTTTTTTTAGACATAATGACTGTGTGGGTGTTGATAATAGAAGAGACTTTAATGGCCATGGGGGTTTCTTTTTTTTACCCTAGTGCATCTATGGGCCACATCAACACCATCGGCTCCCTTGACCGCACCGCTCTGGGCCCGAAGGCTGTAGGGCCAGGGGGCGGGGCCATAGGGGAGATGGCGTGTCGGAGCATGGCAACCCTGAGCCGTCTGGCTCCATGTGGAGGGGAGGCTCCACCTCCTTATGAATGGACACTCTCCCTGTCTGTTGAGGAAGTGGTGAGCACTAGATGGATGGATGGATGAATGAATGAATGAATGAATGAGCCGGTCAGAATGATTTTCAGACTGGTAAGTCATTCATGTTGTCTTTTCCAGGTCAGGGATCTGGAGGAGCGCCTGGTGGAGAAAGAACATGAGCTGAAACAGATGAAAAGAAACCTGGATGAGAGTGAGGGCGCCATCGCTCAGGTGAATCTCATTGTCTGTTCTTCACCATCAATCTATGCATCCACCTAACTGCCTTTCTTTTGAAGTTTGACCCCCCATCTGCTCGCCACACGTAGGTGTTTGAAGGGAAACAGCGTCTGTGGGAGAAGGAGGTGGAGGAGCTGAAACTCCTGTATGCCGCCAAGCTGCGTCAGGTTTCCCAGCATGCCCAGCGCTCCCAGCGCAGCCTGCAGTTGCAGCTGTTCAAGTCCCAGCAGGAGAAGAACCGACTGCAAGAGGAGCTCAACAGCCTGAGTAGGGAAAGGAGTCAGGAGGCTGAAGCCATGGCAAAGCGAACCAGTCCCACTCTGGAGGAGACGCAGTGGGAGGTATGGCCTTGGGAAGATGTGGGGGGGGCACTGTATGGCAGGGAGAAGCACGTAGAAAGTAGTAATTACAGGGGGACAGTGGAGATAACTGAATTCCTTTCTCATTTGTCCTGTTAAAATGATCACAACAAGGTCCGTAGAGTCAGTAAAAATGTTTCTTCTGCTCCTATCCCTTATTTTCCTCTCAGGTTTGCCAGAAGTCAGGGGAGATCTCCTTGTTGAAGCAGCAGCTGAGG
This sequence comes from Sander vitreus, assembly GCF_031162955.1. Taxonomy (NCBI): domain Eukaryota; kingdom Metazoa; phylum Chordata; class Actinopteri; order Perciformes; family Percidae; genus Sander; species Sander vitreus. Next base: position 22,077,800 of record NC_135864.1, on the reverse strand, counting down.
GACTCCCAGGCGGAGGTGACCCAGAAGCTAAGTGAGATCTTCCAGCTGAAGACGCAGCTCAGGGAGACCCGCACAGATCTGCGCAACAGGGAAGGCCAGATAGATGCACTGAAGCTAGTCGTGCAGGGGACACAGCGTCGCAGGTGCCCCTCTCAGACTGCACATGAGGATGGAAAAGGAGCAGAAGAGAGTCCTTCAGCTGGGGCAACAGGTAGATTTATGTCTCTGTCTCTTACCTGTGTGTACATATTGCCACTGGCGGTGTTTAAACTACGTGCTTTGATGGTTAAAAGGAATACGCCTTACTTAAGTCATGCTGAGGCGACACAAATGCAGATAAGAGTTGAAGCTCATTTGTTGACGCAGCACTTTACCAAAAACAAGTCTCAAAGGACTCTACATAAAAGTAACTAGATCTAACTGATCAACATTCAACCACCAAAAAAAAATAACATAAGTATTTCAAACATATTTAAGCCTGCAAATGCCAAGCTGACATACTGTACATGAGGGGGAAAAGTTTTTAAAAAGCAAGATAATTATACGCCACAGATGTCTGTTTACTATTCCAGCAAGTGAGGCATCCAAACTGTTTTTCTTATCAACGCAGCTGGATCTTGTCTGGGTTATTTTGAGTTACGATATGCTTGGACCCAAAATCAGGTTATTTGACTAACCAGGTCAAGAGCAGAGTGCTGTGCACATTTCAAAGCAGCCAATGTCTTTCATTATGTGTCCCCTGCGGCTCTGCTGGACTGTAGTTGAAGCCATGTGAACCTTTGTGTTGCAGGAGGGTGCGGGGGCACTACGGAGGAGCGCCTGCGCGCAGAGCTCCTGCTGGAGCGACGCCAGAGCGAGGCCCAGGCCACGGCTTTCGAGGAAGAGAGGCAGACATGGCAGGCAGAAAAGGACAAGGTTATTCGCTACCAGAAGGAGCTGCAGGCCAGCTACTTAGAGATGTATCACCGCAATGAAGCGCTGGAGAGGGAACTGCACCAGCTGAGGGCAGGCAGAGAGAGAGGAGGAGGAGGAGGAGGTGGAGGCAGCGGCAGCAGAAATGGGACATTGGAAGGAGAAGTACCAGAGCTGAGGAGTGAGAGAGCGGGTGAAAAACAACAGGACAGACCTTCTTCTGGTTTGCCGTGGATAGAGAGAATAGAATCATCTGAAATTTGAATGTGACAGACTTAACCGGCATTTGCAAGGCAAACGGTTTTATCCAGGAAACATGTTTTCTATGGAAGTCCAAAAATAGACTAAGTTAAAATGATGAGATAAGTAAACATTTTTACTAACTAAGACTTGCTAAACATTTTAAGAACTAAGTTTTGACCTAAGTCAGAAATGGTTAAAGATACCACGTTAGTTATTATGACTAAATCATTTACATTTTCAGTTACTAAGTCAAAATGCTTTATTGAACACATTTCTTAAACAAAATGATGAAGTCCTGAGTCAAAATTTTGATCTGCTATGTGAAAATGATGACATACTCAGTCAAAATGATGAGACATTAAGTCAAGATTGAGATCATCATCTCAAAAGTTTGACTAATAATTATCTCATCATTTCGACTTTGATGAGTATTCGTATTTTAATCATGCATAACTTTTCATCTATTTTTCTTCTTCTGCCGGCAAAAACATGGGCTTCCATAGTTTCCTGTCCGTTTGCCATTCTCTGCCCTTGCACCCTTGTTGATTGTTTAATGCCCTGATCCTGCAAATACAGGACCAACAACCCCTACAGAACACACTAAGAAATACTGTCTGAGCCTCATCTGTCCTTGGCAGAAGAATCGAGTCAACTCTGTAAAAAATACAGCCAAACACCGAGACAATTGATATCCTGGTTGTTACTATTTTGTGTTCATTTGGTAGTTACTTTATGGTTTGGACTGCTTGACAGTAACCAAAGGATTCAAAGGGATTTAGTGTGGCCCAGTAACATCTCAGCACCTGTTCAGTCTGTGGTTCTGTGGATTCAGGGTTCACCTGGGTTCTGTGAGGAAAGCTGCATCTCTGGGTTAAGTACAGTTATCGGGGATTAAAGCGATCTGGTGCCAAGGTACAAATGCTATTTCTTGAAAACTGTGTACCATACTTAAGAAACTGGAAATGTTGGACTTTCTTCCAGCTCCTGTCAGGTGATATCAATATATTTTGTACATAATGTCATTTTGATTTGATTGGCCTTTTGTCATTGTATTTCAAGCACACTGTTGTCTTAAATGGGCATATTTCCACATCTTTTGATTGCAGTGGAAGCAATCAGCAGATTAGGATAGTGAACATAACTTCCCTGCTTATTGGTGCACATACCCAGCCAACAGCAATTCAATGCATGACATAGGTGAAGTTGTTCTCTTGTATTGTTTATTAGTAATATATGAACATTCAGAAGCCAGCTCTCAACCAACATTTCAACATACTGTGACTCTTGTCTATTTACTGGAATTAAAACTGTACAGTATAAATATATATGTTTGTTTTGGATTCATAATAAACCTTATGAAGCGGTTTAAAAGCTGTTGGTGCTTACCCTGATGCCATTTTCTGGTGTAAATCAAGGCTGCAAAATGCTTTATAATAGGCTATTCTGTCCACAGTTGTCTGAATTAAACTCCCCAGAAATCACTTGTCGAAATTTTAGTGGTGTAACTGATGACATTCACCCGAGGGCTCAGACGCCTGTCTGCTCTGAAGGGGCTTAAAATCTCCACAGAGCGTGCCAATAAAACCCAAGGACAGGATATTTATGACAGAATGAACAACCGAGCGGTAGAGGCTTTTGGGACTAATGTGGCTTTTAGAGGTTGAGCCTTGAATCCTTATCTCAGCCTCTCCCTTAGGCCCTCCTGCTCTACCCCAGCCAGTCCTCACATACCATTTCCTGCAATACAGACAGTGGGGAGCTGGAAGGTCAGCTGTTGATGGAAACACAGGACGATCCCCGTTTGCCCAAGAAAATAAGCACTTAATATGGAAACCACCAAACTAGAACGGGGTGCCAAGGATATCATGGCCGAGATGAGAGCTTAACACTTGGCTCTTTTTAAAATTACCTGCGTTATGTTAATGGCTATGCATGAGTAAAAGCATATCTATAAAAGAGTGTGAAAAGTGAGGGATAGCACATGCAAGTCCATAACGTAGGTTTATTTTGTACACACGATCATAATCTGAATAGCTATGAGCTGTGGCTGACTCACAAAGCCCTTACCTTGGCATTTAAACATTATATAAACTGGGGCTGAATATAACTGCATGGGTCAGGAGTGGTGTACTGTAGTGGGATGAGAAAGGATTCTTACCTCACGTTACCACTCTGTAGGAGGATTGCAGTGCTGAATACCATCAGTACTGTTTATCTGATGAGTTCCCATGATTATTAAACAGTGTATAATTCACGTAGGGGACAACTGGATCCTTGTGTGAAACTCATTTCAAATTAAAACCTGTAGCCTGAGATCTAATAGATTTGAAGGCTATTTAGTCCAGAGTGTGGCTATTACAGCAATAGCGCCACCAAGTGGTGATGAAAGGAGAGTCGAGCAGCTGTAAAACCATGAAGAAAAATGGTCAGTGAGTTATGGTAGGAGCAGGCCACCACCGAACGCCATCACACGCCTCCAAAACTGACTTGGAGTATAAATTTTTATTTTCATTTCAGATGCAAGTATATGAAACATGTTAGAGGATAAATATTTACAATAAAAGTTGCATAACACAGAAAGCAGGAAATGCAAACATTCAACAGAAACATTACGACAGGAGTACAGAGCGCTAGCAGTCTATCTGAAGGATCACTCAAAGAAGCAATGAATGATTGTCAAAGAAAGAAAAACAGAGGAAATTCAGTGAAAGTCCACACAAAAAGTGCTTTAACCCATTTCCAAAATAAAACCAAGATTTGAAAAAAAATGTGCATCTTAAACTCCGACTTAAAACTATGTGTAATGTTGCATTGTCAGTGTGAGCTCTGCTGGTGCGGTGCTTGCTGAACAAATTAGCCTCACTAGAGTGTGAGGTGACATCACCATTTTCAAGAGGACATCGGGATCTTGCACTAATAGTATTAATCATCTAAACATACTGTACTGTACATCCAAACGCCTTGGACATCGTGACACGCTTTCCCTCTGGAGGATGCTTACACATCACCAGCTTAACAATACATACAAACTTTAATCACACCCAAACTATCAGCCTCACCAGTGAAATATCTCTGTTCAAGACTCCTTATATAAATGTACAACTTTAATACTAACTGCAAAGTGTGGTATGAACTGTTACAATGAGCCCTGAGGAAATGTATGGTTTTTAATGTTTCTGTTCTGACTCCATCTCAAATAAAAGCTATGCAGCGGAGGCATTTTTCTTCAGTATATATTAAACAACAGCCACAATGATCAGAGAGGACGTCCCCACCCACGACGATTAAAGCTGAATCACAAGCCTAGTCACTGCAAGTCAGACCATACGGCTACCATCACACCACTTTACATCTCCAAATCACATGGCTTGCAAGCTTAGGATACACAATGCAGGGCAGAGTGTGGCAATGGCACCACCGTGATGTGATGTGAACTGTTGAGTCGATAGTTCTGTTAGTTACGCAGTAGTGTTGATTATGCATGTTGCTGTTCAGTTAAATTTACTATTTTACATGAGCCGTTGTGGCAGTTGCAATAAAAAATAGAAACAAAGCACATTTCACAGTAGTATATATTTTTTGTTTCCTTTTTGTCACTGTTTGTTAAATACATACATAGAACAAGACAAATGGCTTCTACAATGAGGAAAATCTTGCTGGTGCAGTCAGTCACAAAAAGAATAAAATAAAAAAAGGAAATAAAAATGCTGTTCCACCATTGTGAGTTAATTGTTTTACTGATCAAACAGATACATCAGCCAACAGTGACTTTCAAGCTACGTGAGGCCTTTATTACATTATGGAGGAGCAATGGGTCACAATCAAGAGAGACCTCCACAGTTCCCTTCACCAGCAAATAATAAACCTTCAACACAGTTTGTTTTTCTGTGGTTTTTCTCATGTATAATAGAAGTTTATTACCATTCTGAAATCAGAAACTGCCTATCTATACCATTTACCCACAGTCACCCATCCATAATTGTTCAACTGCTTCAGTCACAAAAAAAAAAAAGGAGGAAAAAAAAAAAAAGAAGCAGTCATCCAACTCAAACAGTCGATAAAGCAGAGAAAAACAAACACTATAAAGTATTACTTACTTTAAAAAGATACGCCTATAACTCTGCAGGCATTTGCAAATGAGTTTCAATGAATGAACCTTTTTAAGAGGTGCTTCTTCGTGAGGATGTTCTCATTACTGACAGACTCCTCACTCTACTACAGGCTGTAGTTGGACCATCCTCGCTGGACTCTGTATACTACGCAAAGTTGGAGGGTCCGAGGTGGGTTACGGGATGGCCAAGGCTGTCCAAAGGAGCACTGGGATAAAACCTTAATGCTTACAATAACAGGCCAAGAGGCCAGGGACAGAGGAAAAGGGCCAGAGCAAATGGTCCTGGAAATGCAAAGAGCTCCAGGGAACTTCATCCTTACTCGTGAAGAAAGTGTGCGGTATCAAAAGTAGATCTGCTTGGCATGTGACGGATTCTGCTCCATGGGGCAGTACGGACATTTCAACCTGAGGACGAGACAGAGGGGAGGAGAGGAGAGCAGGAACAGGATGTTACACTGTGTGGTTTGTTAGTATTAATAGACCATATCAGTTATTTTGGCTGATAAATCTTGCACGCTTTATACAGCTGCCCATTTTCTAAAAAGAACGATTAATTTTTGGATTGACTTCCTAATGTATAGAAAGCCACTGGTTTCCATTCATTTCACCACATTAATGCAGGCTTAAAAACGTGCTTGCCTTTTCCGCCGAAAATTGTATTATCGCTGTGGGACTATTTTGAAAAGTGTCCCTTCCTAGAAACTGTGAAGTCGCTCTGCTGAATTACATTTTTTTAATGCAAGAAACCACCAGTAATCGTTTCACGTCGTCCATGTTTTGCTAGCCCTCCTATAAGTGTGATTTTCTAACAATATGCACAACCTTATCCTGCACATCTCTAGCAGTCAACTGGCCTGTATTGCTGACTTACTTCCCAGCATTAGTCAGTTTGTTGAGGGCATCTCTGGAGATGACGTGGCCACAGATGAGCTTCATGGGAGGATTGCTCTCTGAGGTCTGCTGCCTGAGGATCGGGCAGGCGAACACAGAGTGGTACCAGCACTTTTTCCCGAGGTCGATTTCAATCTACAGGAACAGACATGATGGAAATCATGACATGGAGAATAAGAATGGAAAGGAGCGATAGACGTCGTCTGGAAATTCAGAGGGACTTACAGGCAGCTCATCTTTGTGCGTCCAGACTCCGCTGCACTGTCTCTGCTCAATCACCTGCTTGATGTTCATCAGCACTGGCAAGGCCATACAGCCTGATGCAAAACTACAGAGAAATAGACATGGCAGCATTGATCGAGTTTGACTGTAGTTGAAATCTTTTAAGCATACAGGCCTAAATAAGACAACAAGGTGATGACAATGCAATGGCACAGTTTAAACTTTATCCTGAACTGAAAAACAAATATACTGATACATTGTTTTAACTTTAGTCTTAACTGTGCTATAAATGTAAAGAATTTTAAAAGGAACTCCGAGAAGATGTTTTGTGTGTTGTCCGTGGTTTTCTAACCTAACACTGAGTGGAGACTCTACAGAGAGACCCAGTAAAGCGCAGGCGTCCCTGGTGAAGATGTTACAGATCTCGGCCCACTGATTTGTCTCCAGCAGACTGCGGTACGGAGAGTTATCAATGCCATGACGCAGGTACACCAGACTACCCATCAGAATCTGAATATCTGCAGGGACAAAAAGTACAGGTGTGGAACAGGTAAGCCTCAGAATAACCACGTAGTATTTGCCTTAAGAACACTTTCATTCCTTCTTGGTTGCTATTATACAATTCCCAAATTGTTGCGAGAGCCTCAAATTCTTCCAAATTTAAAGAAAAACAGTGAAACACAGCCCAAGTTTAGCATCTTTGTGTATTTGTGTCAGGAATGTCACAAGGATGCTACTGTGTAGTGTCTACCTCTCTGGTGCTGAGAGGCGAAGGGCTGGAAGTGCCTGGCATACTGCAGGGCCTCCATTTGGTTGCCGATTCCCCCACTGAGCAGGCTGATGAAGTACAAGCGGTGCAACTTGAACTCTAGACTGCTGTTCAGGTCCAAAAGGCGCTGCCGATTCGTCACAGCCCACCTAAGAAGGCACAGACATGAATAAGTACAGACACCTATGTTGACGCTTATAATATAGCAAACAACACCCTAGAGGGAGTTTTTTTTTTTTTCAATCATCATTATGTTTTCAAAAGTGACATGTTAAACCAAAGTAAACCTAATCCCGATAGAAATAGACATTTTTCAGCATATTTGGGCTTCATAAAAAGTGGTAACTTCTACTAAGTGTCCAGAGAGTTCCCCAAAGTTTGAGGAGTCAGCCAGATGGGAAAAGTAAAGTAGCTAAAGTATTTTTGCAACTACGAAACAACTTTCTCGTGTATGCTCATGTTTCCCGTGCTACGTTGTATTGATAAAGGTTTTTGTACTTCTTGTAGTGAATTTTAATGTAAAGCTAAAATGTCAATCTCTGTGTGTGAAAATAGTCATTTCCTTCTCTTTACAAAGATGGTCTACATACTCTAGTGCCGGCCTGAGGTCCTGCATCCTCAGAGCTTCAAGGATTCTGTTCAGCTCCAGGAAAGGCTGCTTCATACTCATATCTATGACTACACCAGACTCCTAGAAAACAGACACAGGTGGTTTAAGTTATCAAGAGGTCTTACATTAATTGTCCTGACAAAAAAAAACAAGGATTACGCTAGATGTAAAGTCCCATAATGTAGCATTGCTACATTTCAGAAAGGGATCTCTAGGTTAAGGTTAGGTTGTGTTCACACCAAAAACATTTTGAAGGCTTCACGGTTACTTACCTGACAAAGATCCTCTGCTACACTGAGCATCCCTTGTCTGTACAGGTGTTCCACAATGGTCTCACTCAGGTATTTCTGTCTCTCTGGGGTGTCCCACACCGTCTCTGCCACCACGGCACTGATCTCTGCATCAAAATTCTGCAGAGAAGCATATCGGAGGTTAAGTATATGTAGGCCAAATGACAAAATGTTGAAGAACATTGCCACCTGTCCTCACCCTGTCAATGGCTTTGCCCACTTTTGACACACTGCCGTGGATGTCCTTATGTCGGGAGGCTAGCATCTGAACTGTTTCTTTGATATTCTTACAACACTGTGCCATAGTCTGGGATAGGACTGATAAGTCTGCATCTTGTACTCCTGCAAGAGGCAAAAAGAAAAAGCCTTCACTCTGCATGTCTACAATAATATGTGCCTGATGATCAATTATGATACAGCATGGATAAAGCAAACTAACAAAGCATCATTTTAATTAAAATACAAAGAAATTAAAAAATGGCTATGAACATGAAATCCAATTCACTTAATATTATAATGCATATTCTGTCTTCATAGTGTTCAGTCTTTGTGTTTTTTCTTACCAAAAGCAACTAGCTGTCCTCGTATCTCACAGACACTGTGCAGGAGCTCGTCTAGCCTCTCCTCAGACTGGTGGCCGTACATTACAAAGCGATGAAGCACTTTCTCCAGCTCCCGTTCAACACACGCGCACTGTTCCATGGTTCGGACTGGAACACTCACACACAAAACAACAACACCTAGATTTAAGAATAAAAACAGAGAAAGATACAAGTCAAAGTCAGTGAACGAGTAATATAACAATAAAACACGTTATTTTGAAAAAAAAATGTAGGGCTGAAGCTAACATATTTTCACTGCAGATTAATGTGCCAATTATTTTCTTAATTAGTCGTTTCATCAAAGATCAAAGAATGTTGAAAAAATCTCAATTTCCTAAAGCCCAAGGTTATGGCTTTTTTTTGCATTTCTTGTCCGACCAGCAGCTCAAAACCCAAAGATATGCAGTTTACGATTACAAAAAAACACAGACAAAACAGCAAGTCCTCACATCTGAGAAGCTGTAACTAGGTTATGTCAATCAACTAATCGATTAAGTTCTTTTTTACCTAAATACAAAAGCATATACTTTTTTATAACAATCCCTTTAAATTAGTTTTGAAATGTACTAGACGGGACCCCCTTAAATGTTGAAAAATAAACTTGTCAGTGCAATGTAATGGCAAGACTGTTTCTAAACTAGCAACCGGCCAACGGGCATGCCAATAGTGATATATTAGCCCAGGTGATGTATTAGTGAGTCTCACACAATTCATGTTTTTGTTTTCTTTGTAGTTTGCTGTAGTGGAAAAAATCCTACAAATTTGGATTGTGAACCTAGCTATAGTAAGATGTAGGATCACATACCTGCAGCATTTGACAAAACTGATATCATACTGACAGCCCCATGATTGTCACACAGCTGACAGCACAAGCGCTGTGTTTTAAAAGGACCTTTGACAGCTGGTAGACAAGACAGTCATTTTTTTTTTTTAAATCAAGAGAAGAAAAAGGCAAACCGTCACTGTACTGCCCTGATTAAAAGTTTGGCCTGGTGTTAACACTGCCAACAACTAGCAAGGCCTTAACAACGTTAAACGTAGGCGCACAGTGCACTCTGCGGCCTGGTGTTTACTAGCTAACGTTAATCGCGACTAGAGTCTCAACAATACGAAGGTATAATTTAAGAATCAGGCAACGAAAGAAAATGTGGATCTGGGATTATGTTTGAGCAGCTGGTCTGCATTCAGATAGTATTACTTTCTTGTTAGAACAACATCAAATTATTGATAGGCATAGCTTTGCTGTAACTCACTGCTTATAAGCTGGATATAGAAAATGTCCACCTAGCAGTTAACGTTACCGCAGTACAGCTAACGTTAACTAACATAAACGCAAGCTACATTTATATTCCAATAGTGAAATACCACATTTCGTATTTTTATCACTTACGAACAATGATAAATACGAAGTGTCTAAAACTACTAACTACTATTTTGATTCGATGCGGTAATTTAGAAAATCAAGGTGTCGCACAGCTAACATAAACAAACGGTATCACAGTGGCTGGCTAGCTACAGAAGCTCGCTATTGCTAGCAGCTACTTAGCTAGCTAGTTGATGTTAGCCAGCTGCTGACTGACATGGCCGGAATAATTTCAGGAGAGAATGACAACCCGCTTGTCTACATTATTTTTGCATTACCCCAACACTTATAACATCTATCGCCCCTTAACTGAATTATAAGATATGTTTGAATAAACGCCACTCACCTATCCTGCTAATTAGTTAGCAAACATTAGCGTTAGCCACTTGCCTGTTATGGCAACACTTCACCAGCAGTCGTAATGCGGATCTTCCTGTGTCGCATTCTGCCTTAACTGGACATTTCATAATAAAAGTAATTTTCTCTGCGACATCAAACAATTACACCTCTTAGCATACATTATGATTTTCACTTGAATCAGATTTCTCTCTTGCACACAGGCGTTTTGAAGCTGTCACAACGTATACGTTTAAGGTTGGCAGAGAAAGGATACTTGCGTCACCATGTAAACAACATTTTAATGTTATGGTCAATGTAGAGCCAATTGTAACTATTTTATATGGTATTGGGTAGTTCCATCTCTAAATGCATTATATTTTTTAAGCCAATCATATAAATGTATGTAAAGTCATAGTAATAGCAGTCAACTCTATTTAGTGTAGTAAACGATACATGTTTGATTATGAAATGTAGTGGACTGAAAATATAGCATAAATATATAAATATTGCTAATATTAGCAGTGGTGGAGGAAGTATTCAGATCATTTACTTAAGTAGAAATACTCCATAAAGTAAAAAGCCTGCATTGAAAATGTCACTCAAGAAAACATATTCTCAGGAAAATGTGCTTAAAGGATCAAAAGGATTAAATTGCCTCTGTGAGTGTATATAGTATTAATGTCATACCATAATATAATATATTAAATAAAATATGTATAGATAATAATAGTATAATAATAAGTACTATTATATAGCATTAGATTATTATTACTCATGCATTCATGTTTAAGCAGCATTTTATTCTTGTAGTTGGTTGAGATGGAGCTGATATTTTTTTAATAGGGCTAACAATAATGGTTATTTTCAATATGAATAAAGAATACATGTATTGAATACATTGTTCTTGAAGTCATACTGTCATAAAGGAAAGTGAACAATATTAATATAAACGAATGAATTTGTTAGTAGTGATAAGTATCCTAATGTTTTATATTTGTTTAAAGCTGTAGTGCTCCCCACCATGAGGAATTCTAGTAATGACAACAAAACTGTCGGCGCATCCACCTGATACAAGCCTTCCGTGACCGCGCACCATCCACACCCCTCCTCCACGCAGTTGCTAGTAGCCAAGGAGGACATGGAGGATCGATAAAACATGATGAACTCTTCAGAAGAGGTCATTATCTTCACTTGATTTTCTGCCCGCGATTTGCCGGACGACACCAGTTTCTGAACATAGCCATACTGAGAAATACAGAGAGAGTTTTGTGGAGCTGTTAGCTTAATTAGCTTTGTATCAACTCATTCGCCAATGACTTGAATGTAATGTAACTTTTTGTGACATTAAAAAGTTATGCACTAAAGCTTTAACTTAACATGCTTATTTTAGACAACATGACTCCAGAAAAAAATATTTATGTTTACTAATGATTTTTAGTAATGACTACTAATGTAAACTTGATTTGTCTACTGCATCAATTTACCACTCTGGGTTAATACAACTTGACCTGATAAGTTTCCCCTTTTGTAAAAACTTCCACGCACATTTCTAGTAAAGTCAACTAATTTGGGATAACAGTGCATTTGCTCCACATGTGGATGCTGAGTATCATCCTCTCTGCCAAGCCCCTTGATTTAGAAGGTTGTTTGACCGCTTATAGATGCCCACACAGCATATTGTTTATGCACAGCTTAATGGTATGTGTTGCATTGCTGAGGGTGGGTGAGGTCTTTGGACTTGAGCAAGCTGGGGTGACTAATCTATCAGTGATGTAGACTAAAGCTCCCCATTGCTGAGCTGCTCATCATTATTTCCCTATGACTCCTCCTCCAGTCTACTGTGCTGCCATAGCCACATAGGTTCAAATTTATCAGCATGTCAATGCACTTTAGTTCACACTATCTTATATCCAGCACACACATGCATGTTGTCTTTTCCAACCTTTAAAACTTTATGTTTTACACTTTCACTCTGTTTTTCAAGTGATCTCTGTGTTTATTTATAACACATAATGAAATACTGTATGCCAGTTTACTGTATGAGTTATAATCATATCATCCATCCTCTCTTTATTGCCTCATAAGAGTTCAGAGGGATGATAATGTATGTTTGTCATGCCGTTAGAGCCACTAGTGAAATATGAAACCATTTACAAGATATATCTGAAAGGTCTATAAACAATAATGTGATTAAACAGAGTTCATTATGTAAAAATAATGCTATTAATGTTATAGCTCTGTGAATAGAGCCATCCACCAAGGTCATTGCATCAGTTCCCATTTTGGCTAGCCACACCTATAATGTGTGCACTTGAGGCAATGATACTTCAGACAGAAAAGGGGGGCCAAATTACATATGTATGATGCCATACATATAATGGATAGTTGACTTTTCAGTGTTAAGAGCTTGATATAACAGATATAATATACCCTCAGCTTTATGCAACCGTCAGTCGGGCTGCAATCAAAGATTTTCCATTGGCTTGACCTGAGTGACTTAATGACTGAGAATGAATGGTAATCTCATGAGGTATTAGGTTAGGGACAGAGGGCTTATACAAGCTCCCTACCATTAAACATGCTCAGACAGCAACAATGTGGCTCAAAGGGTACTGCTATTGTAGCAACAATAATAAGTACAGTAAAATACCATAATCCCTTTTGATCAAACGTCTGGCATGTGTTGACAGGAAAGCTCAAATGTGAATTTGAAACAAAAAATAATAATTGGCTGTGGTGATCCTGAAACGTAAAATATCCAGACAAGAAAAGGAAAAACTTGACCTAAAAGATGTGAGAGAAACTTACCAAGTGTTGGTAAGTCAGTTACCATGCAGTGCAGGAGTTCTGCATGTGAGCTGTCAAAGTTGGGTTGTCTATGTTAACCTTTGACCTGTTGTACCACAGATACACTTTACAGTAGCATTCACACACACACACACACACACACACACACACACACACACACACACACACACACACACACACACACACACACACACACACACACACATATACACGCGTACATACACACACACACACACACACACACACACACACACACACACACACACATATAAGCATTAACCACATCCTTCATGTTAAGTATAACCTCATATGTAGAGGTTAAGTGGACAATGTGGGCTGTACTTCAAGCTTTGTATTTCCCCTTTCTTTCCACACAAGCATTCCCAGGCAAACAGCTAAAGCTATGGCTATCTGGCCCTGACAGTATTGGTCTATATATAGAGGGGCCCTGTGACTGATCTGGCTCTAAGTGTCAGATTCCAGGCACACTCATCTGCCCTGGCCGAATCAGCACCTGCTGCTAACTATAAACCCACTCACGCCCAGCGCCGCCCCCTAGCCCAGCTCACACAGGAAAGCCAATGTCCAACCAAACCCCAGTCTGGAGAAGAAAGAAGATCTAGGTTACTCTGTAAGCAGTTTCCCTCAGGCCAGCATGGACGGGAGGGGCAGAAATAGAGATGGAAGCATTGGAGGATGTAATGGGTCTGAGTGAGATGCCCCTCATTGCTTTTTCTATTCAAGTCTAACATTGCAGTGCCTTTTACATCCTGAAGTTGTCTAGCCAGTGTGGCTCTGCCAGACTGTGCAGATCTGCTCAGTCCTGGATCGACAAATTCGCAGAGGTCTTGTAAACGAGGAATGTGCTGTGGATTTTGAGAGACAGTTTGGTGAATGAGGGGCAGATATTGCAACACAGAGGAACTCCATGCACTTGGGAAAGCCTCATCATTGGCCAAAGGTACAGTATCAATCAATCTGTCTTTCTCTGCTTGCACGAGGAGCAGGCTCTCTATAGTCAGTCCTACACCAAGGCAATGTGGAAGGTTTAGATAAAGGGCATGTATTTGGCAGAGCTAATTTAACCATTGTCAGTTTCCATATGTAAGATGAATAAATCTGAGTCTTTGTAATTCAAAAAATGTTATAATGTCTACATGAAATATTGTGAGCTTTAATTTATGGTTTCAACTTTTGTATTGTGTTGTGTTAATTTCATGTTGCTTGCTACCGCTTTTTTCTTGCTCTTAAGGGCATAGTGACAGTTATATTTACATTCTAAACCCCTTTTGGAAGTTTACAATATCTCTGTGTAGCCTACTGCTGGTATTTTCAGAACATTTGAGGGCTAAATTTGCTGTTGGCAAGCTAACAAAACAGAAACAATGCACAGTTTAGAATCTATATTTGCTATTAATAAGCTTTTGCCTCTCAATGATATTCATTGGTGTTACTGGTGATATAAATGAATAAGCTACACATCTTCCAGATGACCATATCTGATTTCCAGTCCAGGAACAGAGCCCAGAGCAGAGTAGAGGGGGAGACTGGACTGGCCGCAGTGAACATTTGGAGCTTGTGGACGAGCGATGGACAGCTGGACTCTCCAGGGGGACAGCTACTCCTTCCTGCGCAGTGCACCCCGCCACACCTATTCCCTGTGCCATCGTGACGGCACCCCCAACCACGTTGAAATCTTCGACATCATCAACGTCCCTAGTCAGCGCAGTGCCATTTCCGAGACCACCTGCCTGTGTGACATTTTTGGAGACGATTGCGAGTCGCCCTCGCTCTCAAGCAGCCCTGCTGTAGTGGCTTTTCTCCCTTCCCAGAGGGAGGTGGACGGGACAGCTGCTGCATCACCTCTGGTGGATGATCTGAACGACTCGGGCTCTTACCACACTGCACCAGGCTCCAGTGAAGGAGAGGAGGGCTTTGAAGATTCAAGAGAAAGGCTTCACAGCCCCCTGTTGCAGAGTGAGTCTTCAGAGAGGAGGCAGACAGAGGGCAAGGGACTGAGCTCAGGACATCCAGAGGTTTCTGAGGACAGTAGCCCAAATTTAGAGACAAAAAGCAAATCACCAGTACCTCAGCTTTGTACAGCTAGCCCATCATCTGAAGTCCTTAACACTGGTGAGAGCACCCCCTCTCCTGGATATAACAGCCCCTATACCCTCAGCACAGAGGGAAGGGCGTCATCCTTGTCTTCTTCCTCAGTTGAAAAAAGATGTTCTCCATCCTCAACTAGTCCTAGACAAGCTCATTCAGACACTGAACCAAGGAGAAGCACTCCCACTTTCAAAGTTAGACATTACAGCCCGTCGCATCAGTCTTTATCTCCAAGTCCCTCCCCTGAGCCTAGGAACTGTTTCTGCTCCTCCTCCTCTGAATTAGTGAACACCCAATCGTTACCTGAGTTCAGCTCGCCTAAGCCAGAGAGTAGCTACTTAAATCCACACAGCAGTCCCTCACCTAAGGCCACATCCAAAGATTTTTCTCTCGATTTAACAGAATCCAGCTTTGAATCCAGATCCACCCTTTCATCTCCTTTACCTTCACACAGTAGTAGAGAGTCATCATCCCAGTCGAGAGAAACGCTGGCCTTCCCTGAGCTGAAGAATAGGCCCTACTCTCCTAATTCTCAAGCATCATCTCCTTTTTCTGAGCAAAGAGAGAGGGTTTCCATGCCTGATCTCCTCAGCAGAGGCTCCACACCTGATATCAAAGATTGTACCCACACCTCTGAGCTGATTTCTGATCCTTCCACTGCAGGAAAAGACACCACGACTACTCCTGAGAGCCAAGATACAAGGTTATCAGCTGAACCTGTCAGTACTGGGTCTACACCTGCCCCACGATACACCCCCCCCTCACCTGTCATTTCAATAGCATCATCTCCTAAGCTTGTGGAGAGTAGTGCCTCCCCTGAATTAAGACACACAGCTCCTTCACCTGGCCTGCTCAGCGCTTCTTCTCCGGCTAAGACTGGGACAAGAACTCCCTCTCCCAGCCCCTCACATAAAATAAGACACATTTCAACACCTTCTGAAAGCAGGACCCAGGTGTCTTCACCTGTGGTAAGTTACAGTTTATCTCCATCGCCTGAAGTTACGAACAACAGCTCTCCCATAGAGCACAGACATACTGCTCCCTCACCTGAAATCCGGATTACAGCATCCTCACCTGTGGTCAGTAGGCGAGAGTGGTCTTCTGAAGTGGAGACAACATCAGTGTCTCCTTTCCTAGAGCTTCACCCTGACTCTGACCCTGTCTCATCAAGAAGCCTCACTTCGTCCCCTCACATCACAGGGATTTCTTACTCCATTGTTCAGCCCGAGGACAGGGACACTCCCCCATTTCCTGAGCTCTCTCGTCTCTCCACCCCTGAGACTGATAGGACACGTGTGTCCCCTGAAGCAAGGAGCCCTACCCCAAGCAGGGACAGTATACAGAGCAGTATAGCGGAGTCCACTGGTTCACCAAGAGACTCACCTTATATATCAGGCTTCACAAGCTCTGTCCTGCAGCCTGAAATAACTCTGTCGCACCAAGATATATATCAAACACCTTCACCTCAGCCAAAGCATCACACTCCCTCACCTGAGCCAAGGTATCAAACCCCTTCATCGGACAAATATCAAAGTCCATCACCTCAGCAAAGAAGTAGAGAGCCATCACCATTGGCCCCATCTCCTGAGCAGAGGTATCAGCAGCATTCACCAGCAACCCTCTCCACTGAGTACAACCCTCAGTATAAACAGCCCACTCCTTCTTTAAGAAATACACCTGAGGTTGAGCAGGATTCCACTTCAGTTGATATTACAGAAACACAATACCCCACACATTTGGCAGAAGAGAGTGTGTCACCCTCATTTGAATTAGACAGGGCAGAAAAATCTGTTGTAGCTGAAATCAAAAGCAGTTCACCAGTGGTGGCAGTTCAGTCACCTGTATCTACTTCACCTTTCTTAGCTGAGGAAAAGGTAGCGAGCTCACTAAAACAACAACGCACAGAGAGAGACGCAACACCAAAGGAAGCTAACCTTCAAGATAACTTGAGTTTAGACTCCCTCCCAGAGGAAAAACAAACCATTAGGCCCACTTTTGTTCAGAAAGAAGACACTTATAATAATCCCCCCATTGAAACCAAGTCTCCCTCCCCTAATCTCCTTGTCTCTAAAGACAGGAGTTCAAACATTTCACCTGTCCACAGGGCTACATCTAACTCACCTGTGCAGAGACTGGAAAACCCACAGCCTCAGTTCACTATTTATCCCCTTACTTCTGAAAGCAGCAGCTCGTTAAAATCTAAAAGCTCAGCTTGTACACCTGAGCCTGCGAGAAGACAGCTGTCTACCAAAGTTAAACGTGGAAACAGAGAGAATATAACAGAGGACATGGCCCACCATGTAAACAGGAGGCGGACTCCCTCTCCGCCACTCACCAGGTTTACACCTGTCCACATCATAGCCCCTGAGAAACCATACAGACAGTGGCAGAACAGAAGCCGTAGTCCCTCTCAGGTTGTAGCGGCCCCACCGAGTGGTCATTTTAAGAAAGCGGTGACAAATAGGGAAAGTCCCAATGTTGCTTATGTTGACAATAATAGCCAGGACCACTGGGTCAAGCAAGGAAGGCAATTCGAGATGGACAGAGAAATACAGCTGGAGGAGGATAGGGAGGCAGGAAGGGAGAGGCAAAGGGAGATGGAGAGAGAGAGAAAGAGGGAGGAGCGGGTTTCTGAAAAGGGGAAGGGTTGGCAGGGGGATGTCAGTTACAGAGGGGAACAGGTTGAGCTGTCATTCAATGCCAGGAATAGAAAAGGGCCTGCGAGTCGCAGTACAGCTCCCACAAGCAGAGAGACCCGTCAGGGACTGCCAACAGTGCATTCCTATTCAGAGAGCTTGCTTGCGACCAGACATCAACAACATAGTCTGCTTAGACTTGCTTCCCAACAAGACACCAGGGGTGGTGGTCCTGGCAGACGGCTTCAACCTCCTGCACCCCACAACAAGAACAGTGTTCCTGGACGTGTGGCTGCAAACAGGCCCTGCCGGAGTTCCAGCTCCAGCATGGGAAGTGAGCTTGATGAAGCAGACGATGAGGTGAAGTGGTTTACAGACTTTGCTTTCCGCAGCCTGTCAAGCCCTGAGGTAGATTACCTTGACATGTACAACTCCAGCCACCGTTCATCCACCAACATTTCTCAACCATCTACCCAGGAGAGCCCAGCTGGGGTCAGTGCCGCCTGGCCGGCCTATGCTGACTTCAGGGGTTCTGCTCCAAAGCTGGACAATGATGAACTCTCCTTCCAGCAACCATCTGCATACTACTCAGATGGCCTAGATCCATCAAGGCGCCATGAGATGGGCAGCTTTGAGTGTGTAGATGTAGCCGTGGAAAGAGAGGACTCCAGGAGAGTGAGAAGAGGAGTGCCAAAGAGACAGATCCAGCTGAAAAGAAAGAGTGATGCTGAAAGGAAGCAGGATGAAAGCAGTGAAAATAGTAGTCCTGGGATGGTGGAAAGCCCGTCTCTAGAGAGTCACTCCAGAGAGACATTCATTAGACAACACAGTACACCAGCAGCAATGCAAGAATGCTACCCTTCTGAGCGCAGCCCTGAGCCCAGTCAACAAAATGAAAGAAAATCTAAACTCCAGAAATCTGCTTCTCTGGATGAAACAAGCACTAAAACCAAGATGGCCACTTGTCTCATCAAGAGTGTGTTGTCCAAGAAGATGCAGAGTGTTGATAAACAACCTGTTGAGCATGCAGGAGAAGAAGAAAGTGCCACTTTGGAGGAAAACAGCCCACCAACAATGAGTGCAGCGGCACCACTGAAAGAGTCCCCAAAACCTGACCCATATAACCTCAGTTCCAGTCTACAGTCAGATTATAGTGTTTCATCTGAGGGTCTCCCTGTGAGAGCAGAACCAAGCACAAAGGATGAAGCCAAACCACCAAAAAGCTTTGGAGTGAGATCCAGTAACAGGCCAAGTTCATCCAGCAGCAGCCGAAGTGTTAACTTTTCACAGACTGAGAGTGAAGAGGCTGATTCTCAGAGCAGGAATGCAACCTCATCAAGATCTGAAATGAGATCAGAATTGAAAGTGCCATTTGATAGTAAACAGTCAAGAACTGGAGTACGACGACCAGATGACAGTGAAACATGGGACGGAGGGGAAGGTGGTGACTCAGCAAATGCCACTGCAGGGAACACTGGAGCTTCTTCTGCCCCTAAAGCCAGCAGCACGCAGGCCTGGGTGACAAACAGAGACCAGGAATGTGAAAACACAAAGGACCATAACCAATTGCAACAGGGTGCCAAGGGCGCCTTCATGTTACAAACACAGGAGATTACACTTAAAGCCGTGGAGAAAAAGAAAGCCTCTCTAAATGTCTGCCTCACACCTGAAGCAGAAAACAAACCTGAGGCTTCTTCGCCAGATACAAAGGAGGAAAGGCTAGAGGCCGGTGTAGATGAGAAAACAGAGGAAGAAGAAGGAAATTGGAATAATAAAATGAAGGTCCCCATTCACAAAGTTAGAGATGTGAGGCGGCTTGTGAAAAATACATATAATCTGTCCTTCAAGGCAACTAGTGCTGTAATGCCATCACATGTGGATGAAGAAAGGATGGACATTATTAATAAGGGAAGGAGGGAAGAAATAAAAGAGGAAAGGAGGGAAGAGGTCATAGCACAGGAGGAGAGGGAGGCAAGGCAAGAGATAAGGAGGGGGGAGAGGAGAGAGGAGCGAAGGGGGGAGGGGAAAGAGGAGGTAAAAGACTCAAAGCTGCTACATTTTTCTCCACGTCTTCAGAGCAAAGGAAGTCCTCTATCTCGTCCACAGCCAATGCAAATAGAATACAAGGCTGTTTGCTGGAAAGAAGACAAAAATAAAATGTCATGCAGCAAGAAAGACTTAGAAAACCCAGGTGACAAACACCAGGCCTCTCCAAAGCTCTTCAAACAGGTAGGCAGAGAATCACCACTGAATGCAAACACACTGAATTACACAACAGGAGACAATGCAATTGCAAAGCCATGTAAACATGATCTAAACATGGCAGCAGAAACACAAGAGACTATGACAGAAACGCATAAAGTGTCAGACAATGAGGACAAACCTGAGGTGGTGAGAACAGACCGAAAACCTCCGATGCTCGGGAGCTTCCCCAAACTGCCCAATAAGGAAAGAGAGGTGTCCACTGCTGTAGTGTTAATAAGGGATGGATCAAGCAAGACCAAGACATCTGCATCTCCAGCCCAGGAAGAGATTCCCACCCCACTCCAAGACCCAGCGGCTTCACCTTCACCTGGGCCCACTATCCCTGGCGGTACCTGTGGTAGCAGTGGCCACTCAGTTTCCATGTTATTAAAGGAAAAGGGTTACCAAGCTGACATTGGAGCAGTGGTGGGGGCCAACCAGAATGCAGCTGGAGGTAAAGGTGTACCCCGGAAGCATGTGAACTGCCTAGAGATCCCACTGCAGACAACCACTCCTTCAGATGGAGTTCGGATTGAGTCTCATAGAGAGAGGACATTCTCCTCCTCATCCACCACGTCTGGCCCCTCAGCGGCATCTGACAACACAGACACTCTTACAAAGACCAGAGAAGATGATGGACTTAGCAGTAAGCCTACAGTAAAGGACACAGCAAAGCAAAAAAGTGACTCTCCGCTAAGGAATACGCAGGAGCAAACACCACCTCTCACCAAACAGAAAGAACTTGGAGATTTCGAAGCAATGAAAAGACAGGATCCAACTTTCCCCCCAAAGTCCCCCGCAGTAAGGAGATTCAGACCACAGCCAATTGAGGTTAAGTCACTGTCTAAAGAAACACAAAAACAAGAGACGCCCACAAACTCTACAGGAAACAGCAGGCCCCAAACCATTGAAGTCAAATCTATAGCTAAAAATTCTCAAAAACCAGTGGTGCCTCCAAAACCAAGCTGCAAATTTAAACCTGCAGATTTAGGAGCAATGCCAAATGAAGCGCAGAGACCATCAGCAATAACATCGACTGTAAACCCACAAGGTGAGGAAAGGCCTCAAACAATTGTAGTGTCCTCACCGACAATCTATAGAAAGATCTCCAATGAGTCCACATCAACATCAAACTATACAAGAAAACTAGCTGTGTCTGCAGTATCCAGTCTCAAACCTCCACCTTGTAAAACAACAGCAACCACCATCTCCAATCTGTCAAACCAGTCAACAGCGCCATCAGAGATAGAGGCATCTCATGACAGAGGTCAGCAGCAAAGGCCAGGGGCCTCGCCTCAGAGCTCTAGATATACACAAAGACCCAGAACCTTAGCTACAGCTCCAATATCAGCTACTGGGCCAGGTTCAACCTCAGCTCCAGGTCCAGTGTCTGACCCAAAAGCAAAGCCTGTCCCTGGACCTAAATCAGCTGGAGCCAACCAGCCAAGCCTGCCAGCTGTTATGGATCCAGACAGCCAACCACAGTATCCCAGGACGGCACACCATCATGAACAAGCAATGCCGGTAACGTCAAACAATGCAAAACAACCTGCAGCTGTTTCCACAACACAAGTGCCAGGATACACACACCAACCATATTGCAGATCACTCTCCAGCGAGCGCGCCCAAAGGACAGAGGACCTGCGTTTTTATGCCTCAGATGACCCTCCGAGCTACGATGAAAGAGAGAGCTTCAGTCCCCTCATGCTCCCAGATCTGACTTCCAGGAGGTCAAATCGTTATCAACCCTCCTCCCGCCCTCCTCCCTGCTCCTGCACAGCTAGCTGCCCTTCCCACCCTGGTCTCACCCCTCCTCACCATCACCACAGCCCCCATAACATCACCCCTCCTGTCCCTCCACACTCTCCAGGCCAGGCACTACCTTACCCAGTGGCCCAGCCCCCCCCTCTCCGTCCCCACCAGTGCAGACCTGACCCTCAGCCAATGAGCTACCAGCCTGGCTCACCCAAATCAAGTCCTCTTGGTCCAAGCCAGCCACCGGCCATGTACCAGCCTCTCCACCAGCCTCCTCCCTGCCCTCCCCACCCCTCACTAATGCAGGTCTGCCCTGCTGACCGCCAATTGCAGCTACCTCAGCATATTGACCCTCGACGACCCCCTGCCCACAGATCTCCTCAGCATCAGCCGCTAGGCATGGCTGGGGCTCCTTACAGCGATCCTGGCCACGGCCACTCTCCTGGCCTTCCTCCTATGGATCCCCAGTACCTGTGTGGCCCTCAAAGCCTGGGGCCATCCTATGGCTCTGAATATGGGGGTGACAGCTCCAGTTTGTACTCAGAGAGTAGCTATGGACAGACACCTCGCAGAGTGCTCCTGGATCCTGAGACAGGGAAGTATTTTTACATTGAGGTGCCTGTACAGCCACTGAGGAAAATGTTGTTTGACCCAGAGACTGGGCAATATGTGGAAGTGCTCATCCCACAGCAAGCAATGTCACATTCAGGCCTGTATCCTCCTTCAGCAGCCCCCTACACATCTCTCCACAATCCCAACATGTACGCTCCTGCTCCACAGTACATGCCCTATGCAGCTCCTCCTCCACAAGCCCACCCCCAGGCTCAGCCACCCCGATATCCCGAGGCCTCTGCTGCAGCAACAATGCACCCAGGTGGGCCTGGGGTCAGCTACAGGAATACCTCTGGTCAGGGGTCCAAGCCAGAGCCCCAGAACCATCCACCACTGGACCAGAGCTACCTGGAGAGTATGTATTATGTCCCTACAGGGATGAATGCGAGCCCCAATCCCACCCCACCAGACTATTACCACAAACATCTCCCCAACCTACCCCCAACAGGAGGGAAAAGGTCCTGAAATAGAGGACAGAGTCCGCCTTCCTGGAGCCTGTTGGGTTTTAAATACACAGTGTCTGAAGGGGGTGTCTAATGTTAGCCTGTAATGTTATTTGAGTTTTCACATTGCAACTGAAGAGAGCAATTCTTTGGTTGTTGTTTATTTGCTGCTGCTTGTTCTGTGCTATAGGTTGCTTTAAAAGCACAATATATACAGTATATGATTCTTGAGTTAATAGTTTTGAAAACACAAGACAGTAAGGCTTTTTTATGAGGTGTTCTTAAGATTATTACTTAAATCTAACATGATCTATTACAACTTTTGTCACTTTACATCATACTGTAAGATCACCAGTAATGCACAGGCACTACAAATCAATAGGTTTACTGATGTACTGATGTGTGTACTTCAACAACAAATATCTCCAAAAAGACTTGAAAATTCTGTTTTGAAAGAACCTCATATTTATTTTATGATTGTGTTTCTCTATTATTGGATGAGTGATTTTGTGCACATGATGTCTGCAACTACAATGCCAATAAAATATGTCATATATTGGGTTGCTCTGCTCTGTCAGGCCTTCATTTATTTTTCTACATATTATTTCAATAGTTCACTATCTCTGCATTTATTTACTAGCCAGGTCATGTAAGGTGATACATACTGCAGCTTTCAAGCTAATATCTTGCAAGACCCTCCTATAAAATGTTAGTTTAATCAGTAACTTCATTAGAGATGCATTGATTTCAGAAATAAACTATGCACAGTCTAATGCATGTTTTCAGGAAAATAGTGTAATGCTTTGTCAAATATTATAAAGTCAGTGGTTTTATTAATCAAATGTTAAACCAAGCAGTCGGAGATCTGTCTAGAATGGACAATAAAAACAGGGAGTGAATGTAAAGACTTCATTTTAAGTGACTGTTTTTAAGCAGGTTTCACATGGAGCGTGTGCATAATAGACACTGGTATTGGCAAACTAAATTAATGCACCAAATGTATACATAAATACAATATAAAAAAGGCTACAATGTGGGGTATATTAAACCAAATATTAGTTTTAATAATCCATTAAACAGTCTGACATCCAATTACAACAAAATATACAGAGACTTTGCTGATAAAGTGTGTAAAAGGAAGTTATTGCCAGACATGTCCACTATAATGCATCAAATGTTGCCTGGCTGCTGCTTTGAAACCAGCTCTGCAAAAAGAAGCAGAACGAAAGAAGAAGAAGAAGAAGAAGAAGAAGAAGAAGAAGAAGAAGAAGAAGAAGAAGAAGAAGAAGAAGAAGAAGAAGAAGAAAGTGCCTCTGAGCTCTTTCTTGTTTTGCCTTTAGGGCACTGTCACTATTACAGCAACAAACCAAAAGCAGAAATGAACCTCTGTTTATAATATTAATTTATCAACCAGTGGTTTTGGTCCTGATTTGGAATCACTAGGTCATAGGACATGGATGTTATTGAAAAAACAATTATAACTCCCCAGGACTTTTGTAAGACAGAGAAAGCATTCATATTTAGTATAGTGAGGTGTCCCCTACATGCTGTTGTTAATTTGTAGCAGCACATTGTACTACCGTGACCACTGGAGGGTGCCACAGACCACCAGAGCAGCACAGGGCAGTCCCATCCTAAAGGTACGTCTAAATCTACCAACCTCTCGTGAGAAGACCCAGTCACTGTAAAACACAGTTTAATGATTTCCTAATTAAAACCTGGCCTTGTTAACTGAAACCAGAGCCCAATTTGTTAGTCCAGAGGGACAAAATGGGTATCCCCTTTCTTTGATGTGGATGGCAGTAAAATTAATGAGAGGCCTGACCAGAAGCTGAGAGGGCCTTATGTGTGTGGTTGTGTGACTGTGTGTATGATTGAGCAAAACAGTTTCATCTGAAAGAAGCAACTCAAAGCCCCACAGGAACACATCTGAATGGGGATATAACACTGACAGCACCTGGCAAAATGTGTGGTGTCTGTATGTGGGTAATTTTCAGTCCTGGAGACCTATCCACAACTCTTTATCATTAGGAATGCCTACTGAATCAGAATACAGATTGACGTCCTACTGATTAGAAAGAGACTGAATCCCCACAACAGCCAACGTGTTACTAAGGAGGATACTGGACCCGTGTAATTATTTATGGAAGGTCATATTACTGAGAAGAGAGGTGGCCACCAAGTTAATCAGTTAAAAAGTAATCATTGCACAGCAACAGCATGTAAATACAAAACAAACACAAAATACAAACACTAGCAATAGCGCACAGGTTAAACATAATCTCAAAATCAAAATTGCCCCATGTTTATTAAAAGTTTGTAGAAAATAAACGTCAATCCATCTCCCTTTAACTTCCTCCTGGTCAATGGAATGCAATGTTTAGCTAGTCACATTTATTGCCTTGATCCTCTATTGTCACAACCTGGAAAACAATTAGAGACACACCTTATGAACACACACTTATCTGTATAAACCTATAGTACTGGCACACCTACTCTAAATCACTTCCAGACAAATACACACACTTTCACACACCTTGGGCCTGTTCCAAGAGGCAGGCAGCTTTTCTGAGTAAAACCCAGAACCCGCACAAATCTGATGTAAAAAGACCTGTTCTGCAACATTTTTTAGATAATTCAGCAAACCTGCTTCTTAAAACAGATCCCAGCACAGTGTGGCTTTATTTTATGTACTGTAAAGGCAGTCTCCGTCAATAAAGAGAGACTACGTGAGACCCTCAGGACAATGATGACAGCATTGCTTTAACTTAGTTGTGCTATAACCACTATAACAAGGCTATAACAAGTGGCTATAACAAGGGTTTTTGCTTTAAATTGGGAAAAAAACAAATTATTTGAATAATGTAGCTTCATCCTAATAATCATTTAACAATAATCAACATTTTTCCAGACACATCCTCCCCATCTTGTGTGTGTGTGTGTGTGTGTGTGTGTGTGTGTGTGTGTGTGTGGGTGTGTGTGTGTGTGTGTGTGTGTGTGTGTGTGTGTGTGTGTGTGTGTGTGTGTGTGTGTGTGTGTGTGTGTGTGTGTGTGTGTGTGTGTGTGTGTGTGTGTGTGTGTGTGTGTGTGTGTGTGACTACAGTGAATTCCAATCATACATACACACTAAACAGACACCATGACATAATTTGGAGGGCTCTGGGCTCTTTCCAGTGCGTCTGTTATTGTTATGGTTCTGTGACCACTTTCCTACCCCACAATGTGAGGACACACACACACACACAAACTGTCTAAGAGTCCCATCATCCATGCCGCACCCAGGAGTGAGTGGGTGGGTGGGTGGGTTTGACTCCGGAGCCCGATTGATGTGGCCTGACTGGGGGGCTGATTGGTCATTGGAAAAGTCTTCTCTACATTGTCTTTCTGGTATCAGGAATGTAGAAAAGAGTGGGTGGCATGGGCAGGCAGCTAGATAACAAGTAGAGTTTTAAGTGATGATAAGTAAGTTGTTTGGAATAAAATCTGCAAAGTGCTTCCTGACATTTTCCAGCAGGTGCCCTCTGCTTGTGTGGCCAGAGATAAGATGTCAATAGTTTATAAAAAGTCAGAGAGCAATAAAGGGGCGTTTTGTGTGTCAGTCAGTCTGTTGATGACTGTCTGTATGTGTGATGTATTGATCAAAGGGAGGAAACCAGATGATGATGTGAATGTCTGGTCTCTGTCAGACGTTGATATTAGTAACCTGTGTCTGGCTGGAAACCTTTAGTGTGAACATAGAGAGGTCAATCCTAGCTAAAAAAAAAAAAAAAGCCCAATATTAGTATTTGCACTTTTTGGTTTTAAACACCTGATTTGAAACACCAGTCCTGTACAGTCTTCTTAATTTGTAACCTGTCAAAATGAAGCAGTCCACTTGTGTCACAGGTTGTATGCGTCTATGAGTTGTAAGCATTCCACCTGAGAGCAATTTTCCCCTTTCAGCGTCTCACATTGTTTCATTTGAATACTTGTAAAACAAAAACTATAACTATACTAAAACTATTTCACAAGATAAAACAAGAAAAAAGAAAAGTCAGAATGACTGACTTTTATCCTGAAGAAGCTAAAATGTGCTGAAATGTTGATCTGAGAAGTTTAAATAAAAAGACTGCATCTGAGTTATGAGTGTACAGCTTTCCTCTCCTTGTTTGATGTCTACCAGCAATACCAGTTTAACGTCAGCTCTATATTGGGAACCTTTCATTGCCTGGCACTGCTGTGTCACAAAGGCAAACTAATTGATTATGACAGTCCATAAAAAGTAGAACTCTTTGAGAAATGCCATTTAACAAGAAAGAGCAAAGACAATTCACTACTCTTTATCTCAAAGGTTGCCTTACCTGCAGGCTACGCCCGGGTCAATGCCCATGAAAGGCTTTTTCTAGTAGGAAGTGGGAGGGGTTACGGGCAGCGTGTTCATGCATGAGCATGTGCTGATTGTGACAGAAGGTGAGTGAAGCAAGAAGACCGGAGATAAGAGAAAGGAGGGCCATTATGTGAGAACACCTGAAACCATGCCTTCCGGCATTCACCTTGTTGCCTAACAACCACAGAGCATAATAATGATGACTCTGTGTTGTGTGTCATAAAGACGTCCCTCTCTCTCCACCAGGTGGGGTGCCTACCTGTCTGATTTCACGTCATGTCCTGTGATTGCTTCAGCTCAAACTCCTGTAATAATATTAATCAGCCAGAAATTCTTAAGCTTTACATGACTCACCTGTACGATAACTACAACATTTGTTTCTAATTATTGATTTTGGCCAAGTGCTAACATACACAGAGAAGCTCTAGCCTGAGATTACTGTTATATGATCTGCAACAGATAACTAATAACGGACTCTGTAAGAATGTTTTCCTTTATAGTGGAATTCATTAGTCTAGACTAGTCTAGTCTCTTTGGTGTCCCAGGACCCTTCATGTCTAGGGAGGAAATTGTTGCTTATAGTATGAGTCTAGCCTCGTCTCCGAGACTGGGGCACACTCACACATTCACACACCATACGCGTGATCACACTTGTTGAGGATGAGGTAGCCAAAAAATGATGTAATAGCCTGATCACTTTACCCGTCCTCCTCCTCCTCTTCCTCCCAGGACCTGGATGGCAGATCAATAAGGAATGGAAGGAATGAGAAGAGAGAGACTGGGGGCATGTGTGTGTAAGTGGCTGGTGAGAGAGAGAGGTGAGTTATTGACAGAAACAAGCTGTTTGCTGCCTCCTTCCTGTATCACTCAGAGCTTATGACATGTCAGCTATTTGCTACACTGTTTCTTAAAGCTCTGCATATTGAGTTGGACAGCGATGTCAGCCCACATGGGCTGCAGCCAACTGCAGAGAGGTCTGGCTTGTTATTAACGTGAGGGAATCTCCTGGGAATCAGCCTTTGGTCTCGTTCAGTGGTCAGGTCCGTTATTGGCTGGTGTGTGTGGGTCACTGGATTCCTCGAGCATGAGGTAAAAGTAATGAGTCATTCAAGGGTGGCCCCGGCCATAGACATATAATAATGCAACTATTAGACATTAGAGCAGAAACCAATAACAGTAATGTATATATATATATATATATATGTGTGTGTGTGTGTGTGTGTGTGTGTGTGTGTTCCTTCTCTCACTTAAGAATCTCCATGGAATGCTTTAGAGGACTTAAGAACAATATGCATGAAACTATGCAGTTTTACCACAAGTTAACACCACGGTGCCAAACAGTTGGTAGAGAGGTGGGTGCAAGCTAGATAGAGGGTGCCAAATGATCAGTCATAGAGGTGACCAGGCAAAGAGGTGGCACGCTTGCACTGTTCATCAAGTCTAATATTCATTTATTAAGTGGGTAAAAATTGACAAGTAGAAGTTCTTCATGAATCTAATTTTGTGAAATATCTAAGTTCAGTCCAAAAATAAACAGGGAAACCAGCACAGAAGAAGTCAGCAACTAATTTATGATCCCACAGTTTTACTAGAATAGTAGAAATAATGGATTGGAGACATTTTGGAAAGAATAAATCATTCCTGAAACAGTTCCCCATCAGTGTTATCTGGTGTTATTAAAGGTCCCATGACATGGTGCTCTTTGGATGCTTTTATATAGATCTTAGTGGTCCCCTAATACTGTATCTGAAGTCTCTTTTATATAGGCCTTAGTGGTCCCCTAATACTGTATCTGAAGTCTCTTTCCCGAAATTCAGCCTTGGTGCAGAATTACAGCCACTAGAGCCAATCCCACAATGAGCTTTCCTTAGGATGTGCCATTTCTGTGTCTGTAGCTGTTGAGGAGGAGAGAAGGGGGGGGGGGCAAGGTGGAGAGTGGGGGTGTGACCTTGACCAACTGCCACTTTGCTCGTTTGAAAGCCATGATGTCTCTCATCGGCCCATCTGAGCTTTCATTTTCTCAAAGGAGAGCAGGATACCCAGGGCTCAGTTTACACATATCACCATTTCTAGCCACTGGGGGACCATAGGCAGGCTGGGGGAACACATATTAATGTTAAAAAACCTCATAAAGTGAAATTTTCATGCCATGGGACCTTTAATATTAGACATTAACTGCCCTGTTGTAGAGAACATTTAGTTGAAAATACAGTAGTCAAGCCTGCTTGAGTGTGAACTTGTCATGCTCCTTCTCAGCAAATGGTGATACAACTCAGAACTGTAACAGGGGCATAAAATGGTCAAATACACTTTGTCACACCCATAAGAAATTCTTCAACGTGCTTTGACAGATTCTTTTGGTTACTTGGAGGTATCTAGCAGATAAAAAACAACAACATTAGCCTTCATTTGGAGTTGTGTTTGTGTCAAAATGGCATTTAAGTTCAATATTCACTTTTCTTTTAGCTCTGTTTTGGTCTCCACCAACTCCTGGGAAACTATATTCAGCTTAAGCTTAATTTAAGATACCTAGCAGAACTTGAGGAGCAGGACCATGCCTCAACCTAGTCACTCCCCGCATTTCCATAAATACCAGTTTAACCAACCCGTCCTGTTCCGCCATTGTATTCTGCATCACCCCCTTCCAACCCTTTTTTTCTAATTCTTCCTCTTATAGAATCCTGAGGATTTCGTTGTGCCCGAGTGCTAGGGTAGATTCCCATCAAAGCTTCCCCCAATGCATTAAGCAAAGCGAACACGCTTCTTCAAGCTCAAATCTCAACTATTAATGATACGTTCACTTTAATACATTGTTAAATGTATTTTGTAAATGGTGTGGTCGTGGTGAATGATATGTCCACTAGCTAGTTGCTAACTTTGTCTGTCTGCTGTTTGCAGTGTGTATAGTGTTCATCAGATCTTTTTCGCTAGAAACAGCTGCAAATGAGGCTGATGACAGCAGTGAGCCTGAACCTTGTGGACAGTAAAACCACTATAAAAGAGCTGAAGGACACTGAAAAGCTCTGTAGAACTGAGGGGGTCTGGGTACCTGGGAAGCTAACCTTGTAGAGCGCGCGCCCATATGTAGAGGTGTCCTCCTTGACGAGGTGGCTGCGGATTCGACTCTGTCCTGCGGCCCTTTGCTGCATGTCGTTCCTTCTCTCCCCCTTTATGTCTTCAGCTGCCCTATACGGATAAAGGCCTAAAATGCCCAAAAAATAATCTTAAAAAAAAAAAGAACTGAGGGGGGTCTGACACACTGACATATTCCAATTTTAAGTGACTAGTGAACATAAATTACAGGGGTGAACCCTTTAGATGGGATCTAACCAATGATATCCCAGTGGTCACAGAAACACATTACCAAGACAAGCCGCCAGTGTGGCAACGAACAATACGCGCAGGAAACTCAACTTAATAGTTTTGCTGACTGAATAATTTGTCATGCAGATTTTCGCCCCGGGATTGTTTGAGGTCAGTATTGGATCTGTGTTGTGCGTGTTTTCGTCCACCCCTGAGCCAAAGTAATGTTTTTTCAGGCAACATGCAACATATTAGCAAAGTGTTAAGAAAAGCAAAAACACAGTTTGTTATTGTTTTTAATCTTAAGAAGTTCCCCATAATCTCCCATTTGAGACGTGACTGTGATTTTCCCCAGAAACCACAAGGTAGAATGGAAAACATCTCATTTCAGGTCTTGAAGTCAGCCTTGTGTCAAGTTTGTTATTGCGTTGATGGGTGGAGGTACAGTGTGATAACAGGTTAATGAGCTCTCTGTCATACTTTCCCTTCAGCACTAAGTGTCACTGCTATGGCTTAACATTTATTTTTGATATTACATTGACAGGACATGCAGTGCCAACCAAGAGAAAATAAACATCAGTCAAAAAGCTGTTTTGGAAAATGTTATGCAGGTTGGTATGTACTGCCTGCAGAAAAAATAAGCAACTAACAATGGGCCCTTCTTGAAAACATATTGACATGTCACAGCAGGAAAAGCCCAGGTCTAGATAATAAAATGAAAGCAACATTATGTAACTATTTTACCTTAAAGGACAATTCCAGCGCAAAATGAACCTAGGGGTTAATAACATATGTAGACATGAGTCTACCGTTCTCTGGGACATGTTTTCATGCTAATTGAATGCGTCTCGGGCTTTTAACAAGCTACCGTAAAACCGGTGGTTATCTGCTAACCCCAGCTTTTGGGGGAACTTGGTAAATCACTATTTTCTACCACTAACAAGGCTCAAAATAGCACCACACTTAAACGGTAGCAAACATGCAAACCGAATCATTGAGAACTTTGTAAGTGTACAGAAAGTTTATTAAAAAGATAGATTATAAAGACAGTAGCTATTTGTGTTTACATTCGGCCGCCATCTTGGAAAACGTCATGAGCAGTTGAACCACGAATGCCGTGCAACCAGTTACCAGTATATAGCTCAAACACAGCGTTCGTGACACAGCTAGCGTTAGCAGGTAACCACCGGTTTTGCGGTAGCTTGTTAAAAGCTAGAGACGCATTTGATTAGCATGAAAACATGTCCCAGAGAACGGTCGACTCGGTACACATATGTTATTAACCCCAGGTTCATTTTAAGCCAGAATTGTCCTTTAAATAATTTTATGCCACACTGACTTGTAATAAGGAGAATGGGGGTGCCTTTGTCATTCCTGAACTTCCCGGACTTTATGGCACAATCACTGATTTTGGTGAACCTGGATCACATTTCTTTTCTGGTTTTCCCTCTAATGTCTGGCTGCTCTGCCTTGACTCTCTGTGATTAAGGAGTTTCCTAATGGAGAGAGAGTGTACTTGTTGCTAAAGCGGTTGGCGGTTAGTGCTAAGGCTAACCGCTAACTGTTGCTAACTGTAGCTACCGGCGTCAGCTAGCTAATTAGCTCAGTTAGTCGTGCAGACTGGGAGCGCAGAGCACTGGGGGAGTGTTGATGTTTAGCTACACCGCTAGCACAGGAGCTTTGGGCCACTGGAAGGAGTAGTTTTTTAGGGCCCGGTGCAGGAGGGAATACTGGCAGGGAGCGAAATAGCAAGACTGACGGAGAGCTGGCCATCTTGCTGTTGGATTAGTAAGTAATATTAGCTGGCTTGCTGTGTCTTGTGTGGTTGCACTTGCTTGATGTTTGGCTGTGTTAGCAAAGCTGTGGATTCGCTAGTTTTCGATAAGTAAGGGTATCATAATAAATGCATGTGTTCAGCTGTCTATATTTACGACCACAGTGTAGAAGTGAATAGAACTTTGAAACTGTAGGGGTGCCAAATTGCGAAAATAAATCAAATGTTAAGCAGTGCTGCTTTAATGATAGCTGAATTTGGTCCTGGTATTGTGCCCGTAGTCTCTCTGTCACACTGCCGTGGTTTACTGTGATACTTGAATAAATGGAGCCATTGTTAATGTTATTGAAAACACCTGTACTTAAACAAGTCAAAATGTCTAAGTTCAGTTCCCAGCACATTCTTTGTGGAGTTTGTATTTTCACAGCACTACAAGAAGTTATTCCCCTAGAAAATGTTCATGGTGCACTAATGCCTCTATACATTGAATAGATACTATGACATAATCTTAGTGCAAAGCCTGCACTAATGGATGTCAATATAGCTCCATATCATGATACATTAGGTTTTTTTGTTTTTGTTTTGAGCTGTCAACAGATTCATTGCATCGTTGTCACCATGAACACTATGGGTTCATTTTATCTAAGACGTGAAGAGCTCTTCTGTGTCTGTTCCTCATTAAACCATCAACAGCACACCAAAACGTTTGGTGACTGTATGCAGTCTGCATTTTGAAAATTGTACAAATACTTTACCATACCCTGTAGAGTTTTCTACCACTAGTGGCGTTATGGAGCTATGTTTTTATGAGCGGATTCCCCTTTTGTATCATGCATGCGTACCAGGACGCACATGCATGCACGGGAGCTTGAAAGTGACGCGATACATATTCCTGACGTCTGTTTCATGCTATTGATCGACAGTTGGCAGCAGTCACACAAAAAAAAGAGTGGCAATGTACGAAGAAAAGAAGTTAAGTAGGAGACTACTAGCTAGTAAACATGGATGTAGACAATGTATTATTATTTTTTAAATCGGCTTGGTAAATGTTTTGTGCATTGTTTCATAGCGTGTTTATTAGACCTCAAGGATACATACAATGCTTTTTGGTTAGTAACACTGAATGTTTTAGAATATTTCCAAGAAAATTCCACAGTGCCCCTTTAAAATGTCAATTTTTCAGAGTGTCATGCTCAAAGCATAGATAGAAATACTACATAGTAATGCATTATTGCAGGGAATGATTGCAGCCAGGTGATATCGTGTGTGTACAATCAATTTTTAGGAAAACCTTAAAAGTTTAGTTAAATGTTGGCACGTCTATACTTTCTCATGCATAGGCCTTAATAGGTGATGATGTAGGATGCAAGTCTAAACAGCAGTGGAGGGGAACAACCAGAGACATTTTTGGGTGTAGCGCAGCGAGTCAGCAGGGGCGGAAAAGGCCTTCTATTGTTGTGGACAGAATGGAAACTCTCACACAGCCAGATTCCATCCTACCAGTGCGGTCACAGTGGCAGTACTCTGATAAGCTTCTTCTGAACCATTCTCAAAGACTCTGTTGTCCTGTTCTGCCAGATCAAAATTATTTCCCCCTTTTGAATACCTCTGTGGCCTGTTTTCAGACAACAGCTCACAGATTTGATGGTTGGCACAGTGTCCTGGACTTGTGAATGCGTACATTGATGCCTGTTTGATCTGATAAAGCGTCTGTATTGACATTTCACCTGTAGGAAGTGACATTGTTCTTCTGTCTGTATCAACTGCATGAAGCAGGTGTGGTTGTTCACCGCTGTTTGGTATAATCACACCTGAATTAATTTTTAGTTCCCCACCATAGCCTCTCCACTTGCGTCACTAACTGGCTGGCTGACTCCATTTCTCCACCCACAGCATCCATTCCACAGTATCAGTGCATTTGAACACAAAATCAGAGTTTGGATGGAAACCATGGCAATGACTTGTTACCACAGCAGTGACTTGCCACCACAGTCACCACAGCTCTGGGCAAAGCTTCTGTAGACAGTTGCAGAACCACAGTGTTTTCCTCTACTGGTCTCTAAAAAAGGTATCACTCTATCGTTTCTAGTCTTTTTGATTCTGCAATGTTTACACCATGGTCATTGCTTTATTACAAAACGTTTTTTTAACTCTTATTCTATGTGAGATATATGCTACAGCCTGTCTAAACAACAGTTGAGAATTGAATCTGGAAGTATTTATTTTGGATATATATTTAGCTTGTGACCACTAGCCCAGATCATGCCAACCATGCTAACTAGCTGGGGCAGGGCTATATTTACAGAGGGCTGGGCATCCATCATCGCAACGCAAAAGCACAGACAGGCAGAGAGCGAGGAAGGGAAAGTGTGGCCCATCAGTCACCACAGTCCAATACCAGGGCTTGCCTATTTAAAACACCTCACAATTTGACCACGACAGTGCCACAGGTCACGCTGTACTACTGGACTTACAGAGCAGCACTAAACATCTGTATCCTTACACCATCCCATCTAATATGCACATGTGCATACTTGTAGTCATGCTCATATTGCATGTTTTTTTGGCATGCACATGTGCATGCATCCCCAGGAAACCCAGACTGGAAGGTATCATGTGACAGAAGAAAGGGCAAGAGGGGGAAAAAAAGCTGATGGTGACACCTGGGCTTTCTGCCTTGGCACACTGCACCTGAATGACATCACTCAGTGGCACAGACAAAATAACACATCGACTGTCAAAAACAAACGGGGATAGACTGTCTGATACTGCAAATAGATGGCCAGACAGACAGCCTGCAATGACAGATAGTATTAGAGCAGACAGACAGACGGACGGACAGGCACAAGGTCAGGGAATGACTGACAGACAGAGTACAAACATGCTGTATCACTTTTTGAGACAGACTGGCATTCCCACATTATGTGTTTGACCCAAAGCATGAGTGTAATTGTGTGGAGAATTCCAAGGATGCATGATGGATCTCATATATAAATGTATTTAATACATACGTTGGCTTTTTTGCATGATTTTTTAATACATTTTGCGCCAATTACAGAGCATAATAGTTGAATAAGAAAAATACCAAGAAATTAATCAATATAAAAAATAACTACAACACAGAGAAAGGAGAACAATATATTTCAAATTCAACAGAATTCAACCTCAACTGTAGTTTTTGTGCATATTGTTTTTATTGCTTGCGTTGTTGTTTTGCCTCGCTGACGCTGACGCTGACTGTGCATATATGCTCTTTCTGGGAGCTGCCCAGTACAACCACAGTCTCCTGCTGCTGACCACTGAACAGTCCCAGCGGAGCAGTTGGGGCTTAAGTACCTTGTTTACCACAATAATCATTGTTGAGGTAGATGACAGTGGTTGTCATCCATTCCACACAGATTTCCCCAGGCTCTCAGGGGATTTGAATCACATTCAAAGCAAACCTGTGACCCTCCAGTCACAAGATGCCCAGTTTGCATCCAACATCCAACTCGCACTCTGCCCTATGTGTGGCTGTGCACGCGTGCTTGCTCATGTATCAGATCGTATAGGTTGCACCAATGCCCTGCAGCATGGGGTCCGATGGGTTGGCATTTTCAGTGTGGGGCCAAGTCGTTAGCACATTGGAGTGGAGAAGAAACCCGCCATGTAGGGACATTTGTCTGTGAGCTCAGAAACACTGAAACCAAAGAAGCCTCTCAAATCCCCCTAACTGACCGCCTCTGGGGTATTAATAACACACCCATATATACACACTCTCGTCCAACTACTGATTAACAATGACCCCAAGCACCCCAAGTTTTTATTTTGATGAGTGCTGAGAAAAGTTATCATTGCATGCCGATTCCTTGGATTGTGAAAGTCAGAAAAACAGCACCTTTTCACCCTTTCCCTGCTGCATGCATACTGTACACACTTTAAACGCAGTGCACGGGGTTCAACGTTAGGGTCAAGTTTGGGCTGTGATAAGGGTGTGTGTATGTGTCGAGTTTAATGACATCATGTAGATTAACACCCCTGCTACCCGCCGTCCCCTGACCATGTAAATGCATCAGCCTCCTGAATGGTGAGATCATGATGGTCTGCAGATCCTTGTTATGGGGGGGAGAGGGGGGCTACTAAATACCGAGTAAGGTTGGGGGGAATGCTGGCTATTCTCATCCAGTATACTGTATGCTATGTTTGGTTACCCTACCGTCACCTTTGTACTCCCACTTACAACACCTACTGTGTGTATTATTCTTAAGCTGTCGGATGCTAAACTGCACTGCATATTGTGTATTTCTTTAGATGCACTGGAGTAGAAATTGTAACATTAAAAGCCAATATTGTCTTCTTGGCAATAAACTTGAGCCACAGCTGCTTCAGCCAGTGAGCACTTTGTTTTACGACCTCTGGGCTATGAACAGAGACTACACATTACAGTGGCTCAGATATACTGTATAGGTGCTATAAATCGTGCATGTGTTGATAGCTGTAATCTGTGACATGTGTGTTTGTGTGATGGTATTAGTAGTGTGTCGGGCTCAAGAAACAAAACTACAGGGTAAAGAACACACAGAAGGCAAAGAGTAAAAATGTTTAGTTATCGGCAAGCAAAGTTTATTGTTAAATCTGTTATTCCTCTTGTGTTACTACTCCAACTGTGCTTTACAGATGGGGGAAGCCTGCGCTGCATTCCTGAGTCATAAGTAATAATCACTCACAGTGTGATGTCATGACAGGTTGCTAGGTTGTGCTCACATACATGTCCAGACAGAGCACCGATGTCAACACCTCGCCACACACCTTCACCAGACAGGACAATTTTATTTCCTCTACACGTCAGTGGTCTGATAAGAACATTGTGTCCACGATACATTACAGCAACAGAAATGAATAATGAAGATACACTAAAACAGCAGTGACTTTTCCTCTAGCGCTATCATCAGGTCAAACATTTAATTAATTAAATACTATGCATGATTGCCAAAAACATAATGCTCTTCCCCATCCTCAGTGATAGCCTACATGCTAATAAGCAAATGAGGTGAACATGCTAGCATTGTAATTGAGAGCATTTGAACATTTAGCTTAATGGAACACTGTGCTTGTGCAGCCTCACAGAGCCGCTAGCTCGGCTGTAGACTCTTAGTTTTGTTAAGGCTGTACGTGCTGTCAACCTACCTGTTTTTAAGCGCTTATCAGTTATTTAAGCCCCCAACGTCTCCTTCCAGGCAGCGCTGCCTGGAAGGCACTAGGATTAGGCAATGGTTATAGTTAGGGTTAGGTGCCTTGAAGTCAACAGTCGCAGCGCTGCCTTGAAGGAGACGTTGGGGGCTTAAAACACCATTGAGCTTTTTAAGCACAATTTTATTTTGAAAAGTTTTTACACTTGTTTGAGGTGGTAAAAGTTAGCGTGTTATGTCAGCATGCTAACCCGCTAAACTCAGATGGTTACGATGG
The DNA here is from genome assembly GCF_031162955.1 of Sander vitreus. Taxonomy (NCBI): domain Eukaryota; kingdom Metazoa; phylum Chordata; class Actinopteri; order Perciformes; family Percidae; genus Sander; species Sander vitreus. The sequence continues at coordinate 22,039,953 of NC_135864.1, read as the reverse complement.
TAAACGTTACAACTGCTAAACATCAACATATTAGCATTGTCATTGTAAGCATGTTAGCATACTGGTGTTAGCGTTTAGGTCAGAGCACAGTGCAGAGCCTCACAGAGCTGCTAGCATGGCTGTAGAGTAGAACCACTCGTAGAGTTGCTCGTTTATATCGAGAGTTGCTGCAGGTGTTCAAAATGATCAAACGTGTAAAAGTGGATCTGATAGGTGTGGACTTGTAATAACACTGGCATAGTGACAAGCGTGCTGTTTGTTACTGGTGTGTGAACCAAAATGATGTCCCAATATCTAAAATGTCAAACCCATAACATTTCCACTCATGTCTGGAGTGACAAATACAAGCGCTGATATGATCTGTGATGCGGGTGAACTCTCTTTCCTTACTTCATCACAGTGGCCAGCTCCTGTGTGTCAGCTAAGTCATCAGATAGTTTGTCTGCTTGGATTGGGTTTTATTTCCAGTATCATTCACGTCAAACAGAATATGTCTGTCTCCCACACATCCTCTGCATATTTCGCATAATCCATGAGGCGCAGCTGAGACCGCCGCTGTATTCCATCCCTGCAGCATGTGAGTGTGGTTCATGGTAGAAAAAACAAACCAGGCTTATCATCATGGGAGGCATCACTCAGTCAAGGAAACCCAGGCAGACAGACGTTTCTTACTTGTGACAAATGTTTTTTCTCTCCCTTTTTTTATCTAAAGCAACACACTTTTGTTCCATATATCCATTTTATGCTGGCTTGTGAAAGAGAACCAAAAAAACCACATTGTCCAAAATAAAGGTCTGCCGAGTCTATAGAGAACGCTTATGTTGGCAAAATGCACTATTTAATTGCTGGTCTTGTAAAAAACACTATATGTTTCAGGGATTCCCCCTCTCATACGACGCACACACAGTCATCATAGTAACGGCTTGGCTCGTGCGCAGAGACATTTAGTCTTTCAAAAGCAGCATTGTGTGAAGGTCAGGAGAGTCTGTGGAATGGAGATCTATCGTTGTGACATTCTCCATTCTTTGAGAAAGGCTGGGCAGCCAGCTCCTGTTACATAGGCACCAGAGGAGAGCTGGATAGAGTTTATTAGCTTTGCTGTATGTGTGTGTGCATGTGTGTGTGTGTGTGTGTGTGTGTGTGTGTGTGTGTGTGTGTGTGTGTGTGTGTGTGTGTGTGTGTGTGTGAACAAGCCAGAGAGCATCAATGAGATAGTGACTACTGAGATTCTGATCTTATTATGACTGTGTGCCTTTCAGACAGATCAAAGATGAGTGAGTAAAGGCCCTGACACACCAAGCTGATGGTCGGCCGTCGTCAGCCTTCGTCGGCCTGTTTTTGGTTGTTTCGGTTGTCAGCGTCGGCTGAACAGCATCTGATTGGCTGTTCAGCTTGGAAACAAGAGTGAGGAAAACAAACAAACGACTGTGGCAGGCACACGCAAGGCTCTTTTAATTTTTTATCTCATCTGATTAATCCAATGCAAATAAGAGCTGTCAAAACAGGTCAAAGAAATCGAGAATAGCAAGCAAGCAAGCTAGCTTACCAGCCAGCCTCTAAATTAGTAAAATGTAAGAACTTAATGCTTAATTCACACACTCTTGTCAAATCTAAGGAAAGCACATTGCTATCGCCAGATGAGTGACATGTTTGTTTGGCTTATTTTACGGTAACCAGTGTATTGAAGGCATGTTGGGTGGAGGAAATTAGCAAGCTTACGTTAGCTAACGAGCCAGTAGCGGGCCATTCGGTCGCTCTGCTCCCACTGTAGGGAGACTTCTTTGCTGAGAGAACGGATGAAAGCCTGGGAGAGGCACAGTCCAGTTAGCCATCTCCGCTGTCTTCCCAGCAGGGAGTGAAGCAGAGGGACCGTAGGCTCTGTTCGGTTCTATTGCTGCTGGCTAGAGCAAACGCTGTTTGGTTGTGGGTATATCATAGCAAAGGTTTACGGTATACGGTTTACCTTGTGTTGTTGAATGATGAATAGATTACCGCCGCCTGCTGGTATGGGGAGTTATTTCATTGCACGCATGCACAAAACGTATATGGTACTTGGCAGTCGGCTGTAGTCTGTGCCAACACATTCTCACTCCCATCTCGTAAAATATGGATGCTTGGTCATGTGCCTTTGGCATTGTTATTGATGCTATAAAATTGACGCGTCATATCTAAACACGCTTTATCTAAACATGCTATGTCGGGACTATCGGCGTCACTTTTGACGCAGTTAGGTTAAGGTTAAGGTCGGGGGTGGGTTTATGTTTCCATGACATGCGGGACAACAACGGGACGGTTTGGCTCAGGAAAAGAAGAACAGGACGGTTGGGTTCAGGAAAAGAAGAACAGGACGGTTGGGTTCAGGAAAAGAAGAACAGGACGGTTGGGTTTAGGATAAGAAGAAAATGACAGTTGGGTTTAGGAAAAGAAGAAAATGACGGTTGGGTTTAGGAAAAGAAGAAAATGACGGTTGGGTTTAGGAAACGTGACATACGGGACACAATCCCCGCTCTCCTGGGTGAAAGTCCTATATTGTTTGAGCCATGCACCACCCCAACCAACCTCCTTATGCGGATTTTCGGGCTTTCATACTACTCGCTACCGTAGTCGCTCTTAATGCTACGTCATCTTCATACGCCATGTAGCTGCTGCTCTCCCCGGTGCGTTCTACACACACGCTGAAGGCCGTTTTTTTTGTCGTATCTGACACTAACAGCCACTGCCCAAACGTCCGTATTTTACAAGTTCGGAGTGAGAACGGGTTGTCTGTGCGGTGTGTTCCAGTGCTAATTCTTGGCACAGACAAAGGCGACGAGGGCCAATGAGAGAGGTGACGCCACAGGTGGCCGTAGGCGGCGGCCGTCGGCTTGGTGTTTCAGGGCCTTAAGACACAGGGGTATCAGTAATTTCTTTCTTCAAAGGATGTCTTCACAAAAAGGACCACACATGCTCCATAAACACAAGTTTTTGTCCCGATACCGGTTCTATCAAATATTAATGGAAAGGGGGGTTGGTTATCGTTTCTCAAACTTGTAACTTAACTTGCAGACACTGCAGTATAAGCTAATCCTGATGATGCTATCAGTTCAGTAAATTTATACAACATGACATCAGAAAGCTGTAAAGTCCACCATGTACCCAAGACTGCTGTCAAGGGACACTGTAACATAGGTCAGTGTTTGAGATATGTTTGTGGTTACTGGGTTTATTTCATAATGAGTGAACTTTGAGCATCTTTAAAGAAATAAAGTTTAACAAAGGATTTGTCAAATCCTGGACATAAAAGTATCTGCATGGCTAGATACCCATAGGGAAGTGAGAAAATGTGTGTTTTGTAATTTGGGTTAAAAAAACAAATCTCTTAACCAATATTGTAATGTTAAGGGGCGTGAGAAAGATGATGATGAAAGATTTAGCGAAATGAAACCGCAGGAAGGACCATGATAGAGGAAATATGTTACAAAACAAGTCAAAGGAGAACCACACCCTGCCCATTTCACTTTCTTTCTCTCTGTATCTTCCTCTTTTTCGTTCTCCCTGTATTTCTTCCCCCTACATTCCTTTCCAGGTCTATCATTACACTGCATTTTTTAGTAAATGACCCTCTGTATATTTCCAGGTTAAATATTGGCAGATGTGGCCGGTTAGCTCAGTTGGTAGAGCGGGCGCACATGTGCAGAGGTTTGTTCCTCGACGCAGATGGTCCAGGGTTAGAATCCAACCTGTGATGGTTTTCCTGCATGTCTTCCCCCCTCTCTCTCTCCCCTTTCATATCTCAGCTTTCCTCTCTAATAAAGGCAGAAATGCCCAAACATTAAAAAAAAATTTAAAAAAAATATTTGCAGATGACTCAGGAATAATTTACAAGAATGACATGAGCAACGGAGAGCTGACAAGCGAACAGTATCCATCTTTGTCACTAAGCTGCACTTTAGCTGCACTTTACGCTTTCTGTTTCAGTGTGACCACTGAGATGCGATATCAACATAAAATATTCTTTATCCAAACAAAGGCTATTAACTTCTGATCACTCCCATTTCTGTCTTTTTTTTCTACATTTGATATCAGTGATCTTGTTTCTATGTGCCCTACCATTGAGCAATGCCCCAATCAAACAAGTGTAACACAATTGAGTTTTGCTCAGGAATAGTGGAGGCTTTAGAGGCCAGCGGTGCTTCCTAGGTGTGTCTGAATCCATTCAGCCTACCTGAATCACTGGGTCATCCTGCTCAGCTTAGCCCAACCCTAAACTGTTAGAGCCCAGACCAGTTTGGCGGTAGTCCATATGAATATTCCCCTTTGGGCTCCACTCACTGATAAAAAACAACAACAATAAATACCTAGGAATTTACAGCGCCTTAACATTCAACATGGACTTTAAAGAGTGGCTCATTTTCTGCATAGACAATGTTAGGTGATTTGTAGTTGGAGCACTTCCAGAGCTTGGATGAGTATGAAACTCTCCCGGTTGAATCATCATTACAAAAAATGAGGAACTACATTACAAAATGTCAGTTGTTTTAAGTTTTGTAACACAATTTACAAGCTTGAGTATATGAAAAATGTAAGTTAAGAAGTCAACTAAGAGCACTAAGCACAACTCTCTTTAAGAAACAATCACTGATCTTATAATTAACGAGTGGAAGCTATGGATTTTTAAAAGATGATTTAGCAGTTTAAATCTGTTATTCTGGGCTAATGTTAGATGAATGAAGTAACTCTGGTGCAGTGTTTTGATCCCGATGGCTTTCTGAGTTCTCAATTTGCTTCAGCTCTGATTTGCATTCTTCTCCTTAGAAATCAGTGGCTGAGGCTTATGGGTAAAAATATGGTTATCCTGTGTGCTTACTATTACTTCGACTATAATATGCATCTCTGCCATACTAATTACCCATGCTATGTCTCTCTGCATCCAACCGATGCAATATCTGTCTGCAATATCTGTCTGAATTGTGCCACATGCCACTTTCTCGATTGTCACTGAATTGCATCACATCCCCCTCCTGATGTGATGCAATGACCGAGTGAGTCACTAGCTGTTTGTCAGCGCCACCAGGAACCCTGGTTCAGTTTTATCAGGTGCTCCACTGTAGTTTCAGTGATGTAGTTCCTAGCAGATGTGAGAACATACCTGACATGCATTTGCAAGGCCTGAGACAAACAATTTAGACAATCCATGGATTGTTTGCTTAGCATTTAGAATAATGCTGTAAACCTCTAAGTATTCCACCCTCGTTCAAGACATTCATGATGCTCTTTGTCATAGTAAACGCATGTGAACATCTTGTTTCTGCCATATTGTTCTTCCTCTATATTCACCAGGTGTGTCAGAGTGAGATCAAATTTCAATAAAGCCCTACATGACCACAACAAGCTCTTCATCTGGTTTTTGCCACCCTAGAGAGCCAGAGCAGTGTTCCTAGTGATCAAAGGATTCACAACTGATTCTCCTTGGTGTCAAACAAAAGCGATTAAACACGGCCTCCAGCTGAAAGCGTTTCTGGGGCAGTAGAACATTCCAGCAGAGAAATGTGATATGTTTGCTGAAAAATGAGCTTTGAAGTTACCTGAGTGCTGCTGCCTCGTCACACGCATACTTAGGTTACTACAGCTGGCTCCGAAGGCCTGCACATACTGGGCCAAAGAGAAAGAGAGAGAGAGAGAGAGAGAGAGAGAGAGAGAGAGAGAGAGAGAGGACAAAACAACAACAAAACAGCTGCGTGAAACAGTGTAATCTCTGTGAGTCAGTCCTTGTGTAAATTGAGTTCCATTCATGTCTTACCCTTACAATTTTTATGCTCCACATATCTGGAACAAACTCCCAGAAAACTGCAGGTCCACCGCAACTCTCAGTTCTTTTAAATGAAGACCTTTCTTTTTGATGTTGCCTTTCTTTAAATAATTGTTAATTTCTTATACTGCACTGTAAATTTTATTCTCGTATTTGTGTCTGTTTTTAATTTTTTTATCGTTTTTAACTGCTCTTTAATGTTTTATGTAAAGCACTTTGAATTGCCCTGTTGCTCAAATGCGCTATACAAATAAAGCTGCCTTGCCTTGCCTTACAGAGGTAGAAGAAGGTGGCCCCAGGCTACACTTAGCACACTTCCTCTCTATTGCAACTACAGTCTCACGGCAGTTCGTGAAATGGTCACGTTATTTAATCTATGGATTTGTGTACAAGGACACGCTTTTCTCGATTTTTAAAGTAATGTATTTAAATGGGAAGCATGTTTCGTGATCACAGCACAACTACGGGAGCGAGTAGTATTAAATGCCGAAAATCCGCGTAGGGAGGTTGGTTGGGGTGGTGGATGGGTCAACAACACAGGACTTTCACCCGGGAGACCGGGGATCGTGTCCCGGCTTGTGGCGTGTCCTTTCACCGTTCTCGTGTCCCGTCGTGTGGCGTGTCCTTTCCCAATTCTTCTTTTGTGGCGTGTCCCCCAGAGACCGCGGCTCGTGTCCCGGTGTGTGACAGGTCCTTTCCCCGTTCTTCTTTTCCTAAACCCAACCGTCCCGTTGTTGTGGCGCGTCCCCCAGACACCGCGGCTCGTGTCCCGGCGTGTGGCATGTCGTTTCCCCGTTCTTCTTTTCTGAAACCCCAACCTCCTTATAGATGCTTCCCATTACATGCTGACCAGCACGAATACATTACGTTCTCAGCAACACGAAATAAACGAGATAATCGTGTCCGTGTACACAAATCAGAGAGACCGTGTTGAACTACAACACTATGTCAGAGTGGATGTGTGCGCTTTATGCAAGTCATTGATGTGAGCTGTCATTCCACTATAAGGATAAATCCTTGCCACCTATAAATCTTACCAGTGCTATTTAAAATCAGAAACATTTTGTTATCGTGGTCCATTGTTGGCTCTTAACAGTGGCCTAACTCAAAGGAAAACTACTGTTAATTTAGAACTTCAAATGTATTTTAGTTGCTCCAGCCATCATTCCATCATTCATGATATTGCTAAACTCACCAAGTTCATTACTGAGATCTCAGAACATGGCAACACAAGTGCCCTCACGTGAGTCACTTATTCAAAAGAGAAAACTAAGGCAAATGGTAAAATTATTACCCAAGCTGTCTGTTTTAAACATCCATCAGTTTACAGATAAATGTCCTGGTTCAACTTTGATCTTCCAAACCTAGCTTAGTGCTCACTCACGGCTTTCCTGTGCAAGATTAGTGACATTACCTGCATGCTCACTTTTCAATTTTACCTTCAAATCTGGCTAAACTGTTGGCTTGTTTAGCATTTGCGTGTGTTGCCCCATTGGAACAATTTCAAGATCTTAGCAACTACTTGGATAACAGTGTTATTGTTACTGACAGAATAGCCGGAGCAAAAAAAAGATGAAACCCAAGTTGTAATCAACCATGCTTTCTTTCATACCTAACCCCAACCCCAACCCTAACCCTAACTGCATTTCTTTATGTTCCTAAACCTAACTTTATACTTAAATCTAACCTTAAATTTACGTAGCCTAACCAACAGTCATATTGATATTCATATTAACTGTAGCAAGTACACTTGTAAAGTAGAAGGTAAATTACTAAAAGATTAGTCAGCAAAATACAGACTTGGTAACAGTGTATATTACCACTTATACCCTGTTAAATAATGATTAATTGATGATGAATATCAAAATAAAGCAATAAACTAAAGCCATGAAACAAATAGCAATATCAATTCCATACTGGCAATGCTTAATAGCTTCCATTAAACTCCTTTTTCCATAAGTGAGTCTTTGAAATGATCTTATCTCAGCGTGTAAATGCCCAACGCATTCACCGTTAATGCATAATATTTCCAGGTTTTAAAAGCCCTGATGCCCGGCCGTCTCCTAACATAACAATGTTACATAGTAATGTTGCTAAGTAATGCTTGGCATGCCTGCAGTGCGTTGGCTGAGTTGGGAGCATACTTTAGAATATAGCAAGGCCCTCGCAGGATTTTACACACATTCTTTAGGAACAACACAAAAGCTCATAAAGCAAATTGTCCTTAACGGGAAGCTCAGCTCTTAAACCTTTAGACATAAGCCACCGAGACTAAGAATGCCATGAAACAACCAGGAAGTGTGTTTTTGAATCCTACTGTATGTGTAAAAATACTGACATAAAACTGAAATAGCAGCTTCCCACCACTTGTACCGATACACAAGGCGGTTATGGGAAAGTGCTACCACCATGCCAATGGCTCCCCATTGTGGCATTGTGTGTAGGTTTGTGTGTCTGTCTTCAAATGCCCAGGCAGTGGTTCTTTTTTCTCTCCATTTATTTGAAGGTTAAGAGTTCTGCTGTAAAACACACAAAGATTTCTTCGATGAGGCCAGCAGACAAAACGCTGGCTGAAAACCCCCTCTCCTTTTATCCTTACAACAATCCTGCTTCCTTACTTCAAACACTTTGTTATTTCAGCTTCTTTGTGTTTATGCAGAGCTAGTGAGGCCATATCCTTTTAAAGTTGTACTCTACTATTAGCTCAAACACTCTATAAACAACAGCCATGTTAGGTTTATACATTTTAAGCTCAAAATGATCGTGCGTCGAGGCCACCAGCATTTCCATGGCATCACAGCAGCAGTGATCTCACTGGGCCACCCTCTCACTTGACGTCTCTCTGTTTGTCATTGCTGCCAGTCTCGGCCCCCTGCTCTGTTCTTCTCTTTTTCCTTGTCCCTTGTCAGTACTGTTTTGAGACGGCACAGGAACTGGTCAGGGAGGAATGTGGTGACATAGCAGCATGACACCAACGGAGCACCCACGACACGGACACAACAGGATTTCAAGAGAAGGAGGTAGAAAGACAGAGAAAAGGGTGTCTTAGGGGGAGATACAATGAGGTGTCAATGAGGTGCAGGGAATTTCTGACTCAAAGCATTAAAGCATATTAAAGAGAAAACCACATTAACAGAGGGTGCCGTCATTGTATGAAGGAAGTAAAGACGCTAATGTAACCACAATGTTTCAAATAAAGCAAGGAAGTGGTTTGTGTGTTGCCTCCTACATGTCCAGCTGTCATTTTTCTACAGACTAAAAGGTCAGACACAGTGTGCATGCAGGTGTGTGAGCATGTGTGTTTGTGCTGCTTTTTCTGTATCTTTACAGTGACTCAAGACTCCACTTATGGTTTGAGGGCAGACAAAGGGCCAAACTCAAATGACACTTTTGTGAGATTTATTCCTCTGCAAAATCAAAAGTGTTTTGATTTTTCTTCTTCAGAGAGTAATGATGTCCCATGGTTGTGTGATACAGTACCTGGTGTGTCATGTGGTAAGAATGCACTTACCACCACGTGTCTTACAGTTAATCATCTCATCACACCAGAATGCCTAATCTGAGCATGTCTGAATATTTCCGAAATGGATTTCGGTCACATTGTGATCTCATGACTCTCAGGGGAAAAACGAAGCAAAGTGGTACATATAGAGGACCCTGGACGTTCTTAACACTTTCTATGAAACTTATAAAGCCCACAAACTGCAACAAACCAAGGGCTTTGGGGCCATCATAGAAACTGATTAACCAGCAACTAGCAGTAATGCCTTTTCCCCCACATCAACTCTGCCTACTCTGAAGAAGTGTGGAAACCAACAACAATAGCAACAACTGCATGACCAACCACTTTCTCTCAGTCTCCAACCACACTATACGCCCTGGCCTATATTGTGCAAAAAGCATTTCCATGGCAGCTACTCCATGTTTCCAAAAGGTTGAGTGTATGCATCCATTCTGGGGCATGGCTGAAATTAAAGACGCAGATTTGCACTTAAAGCTCTCAGCATACTCCCTGCCATCAGCAAATATTATGTAATATTAACTACATATTCATACTGTGCTGGAGTTGCCATATTGATCTCTGCTGTGGAGAGAACAGTAACAGTAACCACAAGGGCAGAGTAAAAAAAAAAGAAAGCAGGGAAGGGCACATGTGATAGATCTTCGTCTTTGCCCATTTTGCATATGCAAACTTATATCTGTACATAGTCAATTTTTTATGTTTACCTTGTTTTTAGCCGTATGTCTTTTACTGTGTATGAGAACAACAAAAAGCCGGAGTCAGATTCCCTGTATGTGTTCACACCCAGTTTAAAGCTGATTCTGGCCTTTAAAGCTGATTCTGATTTGTTCAAACTTTTACAGTAGCAGGCCCCTCCCCTCAATAAATACAGGGGTTACCAGATTGCCGGTGTGTTTTGAAAGGAGGTGGAAACGCTAGTTGGGTCAGGGGCATGCACCAGTCCCAATTATGTAATTGCTGAGGTTTGCACGTGGGAGTGCGTGTTTGCCGAGACCACCACAAAAAGCATGCAACAAGTTTGTTTCGTTTTCACAACAGTCTGTTGCAGTGTGTATGAGAGATCATTACTGTTTAACAACACCAAGAGTGTTTAAACGGAGGCCAAAAATGATCACCTTTGGAGTTGGAATCAGTTATAGCCCCTATGTAGAATCTTAAATTTTCATACTTCGGTGCCCCAAATGGTAGCAGTGAAAGAGACGCTGTTGGTGATGCAAATGTGGTGATGAATCAACTGAATGACTGAACTATACACAAAAACCTATGGCGTCAGAATAATTAAACAAATGTTATTATCACATACAAATTAGACATGTTATAGTTTTAAAGTATGAATTTCTTGACATTGAGTTGTGGTGATGAAAACAGTGGAATGTTTAACAAAGATAATGAAAGAGCCTTGCTGTTACTACAGCTCAAGCAACATCAGCATCAGTTTATCTTGAGTTTGTTACTCATCACCGGTCAGCGATTCCAGTGTAGAAGATCTGAAAGAAGCTGGTTCAGCAAGGCGTCAGCAAAAGTATTTGTTATCTATTGACAGTGACAACACTCTTTTAGAGAAAAACGGCAAATCATAATAAAAGGTTAAATGAGTACACACCAGTAGCCAACCATTAATCACTCAAAATGTAGGCTATTGTGTTTTTATTTTTTGTAAATTCACCAACCTGCTAGCCTTTTTTTTAAACTAGCAAACAACTGCTAACTTGTGTGCAGCATTTATCCGATAGATTGGTATACTGTGTGTATCTGTTTGTGTATTTCTGTACATATAAAGGCAGATGACAGCTGTGCACATAAACAAACTAAATGTTCAGACATTAGTTTCTATCCCTCCACATCCTCTTCTTCCCCTGCTTCCCTCTTTTGATTATTTTTAGGTCATGTTGAATTTAGTATTTTTAGTGTGTTCACCATTACTTTAGGCTACTTACACCCACTTCTAAAGAAAGCCTCTCTAAATAGCACCACTGACAGACAGATGGAATAAAACGCAGCTTGGTAAGCGACTGGGGGAAAAAAAAGAAGAAAACAAAGAACAATCTTTGTGTTTATGCAAGACCGGCCTTTTCTTGGGTGTGTAGGGTCAGCACTGTGTCGTCAGTGTGTGTGTGTGTGTGTGTGTGTGTGTGTGTGTGTGTGTGTGTGTGTGTGTGTGTGTGTGTGTGTGTGTGTGTGTCTGTGTTTCCGTTTGTGGTGCTTATGACTGTGCAGTAATCAGTCAGGAGGAAGAGCCTGTCCAAGTGCAGACGGCGTATCTCCCCTGGCCTGAGGATCCACCCGTTTTCTCACACAAAAAACACACACATGCATGCATAGCCCCATTTGACAGACTACAGACAACAATGTGTAGTGTTTAGTAACACAAACATAAAAAATACCAGGAAGAAGCAAAAGATAAATGTCATCAAACAGAATAGGCAAGTGATACAAGAGTGCAGCACTGTTTTCTATGGCATAAATAGACACAATGATCTTGACAGAAGTGTTATTTTTATCAACTGTGAAGCAACCTTGGTATCAAGATAAGAGAATGGAAAATCGTGTCAGAGAGGACAGACTGGAGAAATGTGCAGGGCAAGAGTTAGGGAGGGGTGAGATAAATATCGGTAAAACAAAAACAAAATAAAATTCCTGTTTTAGCTTTAATGCCAAGTTGTACCAAGGGTTGTTGTTGAAAATCATTCCTATGCTGTTTACTGAGTAAGGGCTCAATCCATTTTGACCATGTACATTTGAGGTAGTCTTCCATCACTGTAACAAATTAGAACTATAAATGCAGAATCTTTTTTCAATAGCGGTTGTGATTCATATACAGCATCAGAAAACTTGATGTAGTTAAATGATTTCAAGTCAAGTGCTAATCCCTGTCAATCAAATTTAAAAATTAATACATTTGTTTGCTTTTTAATTATTAATATTGCCTTTAAGACTTCAAGGAAAATATGTTTAAAATGTGGTACTGTCAGTCACAGACAATGACTATTTACAGATACATTCATTACTTTTTGGGCCTCATGGGGGCGGAACTCCAACAAGGTAAAAAGCACATACATATGACATCTTATGGCCTGTAGAAGTTGATATGGCTAACGTTTTAGCAAACATGTGCCTGATTAGACATCCAGCAGACAGTTAATAGACAGTCTAATATTCTCTGTTTTTATCTCTACTCTAAGCTCAATAGAGCTGAGCAGAGTTGGGTGATGATTCTATAAGTCTGTCACATTTTACATTACGGTGTTTGGTGTTTTAAGCCCCCAACGTCGTCTTCCAGGCAGTGCTGCCTGGAAGGCACTAGGATTAAGCAATGGTTAGGGTTAAGGTTAGGGTTAGGGTTAGGGTTAGGGTTGGGTGCCTTGAAGTCGACGGTCGCAGATCTGCCTTGAAGCCGACGTTGGCGGCTTAAAACACCATCGAGCATTACATTACATGTGATCCGTTGTTCATATAAAAATATTGATTAGTGCAGCTTTAAATACATTTAAATATTCATATAAAAATGTTAAACCTAATGCATCTTGTAAATGAATATTTGTCTGCTCTGCAGTTTGTTATATCTTTGGACATTTTGCTGTTCAGGAAATTTAGACTCCCACGTTGACTCCCACACACAGTGATAATGACGAAGGTCAGTGACGAAGGCAACAAAGCAGGACAAAGAAAATATCATCTCCTAGCTTTTAAAAAATAGAAAACGATAAGAGACAGACACTATTGGAAAGGGTGTAGGAGCTCCTAAAGATGACTGACTAACCTTGATCAGGAAAACGCTAACCTCGCCCTAACTGTCTACTGTAAAGCCTACTGTGACACATGAGCACACAAAACATTTCTCTCAGTCTCAGAAAGAGAGAAACATCTGCACTCAATTACTCCCACCCACCCAGCTATAGAATCCAACAATGACTGTATGACGTAACAACAATTTTATTTTATGGTTATTTTGCTCTGCATTGCTTTCAGTAACTATAGACATGGACAGCAAAGGCTGATTGACTCTAGAGAATGGTGTCCGATTCAGTGGTCATATTAGCGGACAAAAACAACTTCAACCATTACTTACTTCACTTGACTCACTTTACACTCCCTATTTTCTCTATATAAGGTATTATAATGAGATCCTACACACACTCACTCACACACAGGAGTGACAGGAATGTCAGTCCTGGACAGTGGCCAGTACCTTCTTACTCAGCAGGGAATGAGAAGTGAGTCCATAGAGGATCAAACTACTCAAACAAAGACTTACAGTGCGGGGATGTCAGTTCCTGGCAGACCTAACTCTGTTTGATGTGGGGTCTCTGTCGGTGGACGAGGGGGCGAGGTGATACCCCACTGGGATGGAAGTAGGTCAGAAGAGACCAGAGAGGAAAGAGGTCTGTTACAGTAATGAGCACAGAAGCAGGAGTATGTTGTGGTCGGTCACAGTGCGGCTGTCTGGTTTACCAAACTCATTTTCTCCACAGGCTTCTGCAGCACTGAGATGTAATCGCTCATCAGCTCCTGACCTGACTGTTAGGTAAAAAAAAACAGTGATATGGAGGGAGTGTTTGAGGTGGGACGGAATTTAATGTCAAAAAAGATCTCAGTGTCAGAGTCTGTAATTAGCATGAAGGAACACCCAGAGTCGCAAACACACCTGCAGCCTCGAACAATGACACCACTGTCTTAGAAAAGAGAACAGAGGCCTTATGGGGAGGCAGCTTGTGTGTGTGTATGTGTGTGTATGTGTGTGTGTGTGTGTGTGTGTGTGTGTGTGTGTGTGTGTGTGTGTGTGTGTGATAAAGAGAAAATGAAAACAGGTGGGGTGGACTGTGATCGAATTCCAGAGTTTACAGCTCTGAAAAGTTAGATACAAAAATAGCATTGCAAACACACACAAAACTGTGTGGTTCCAAAGGCAATCTGAAAGTCCTGATCTGTTTTAGTGATCTCAAACAGTCCTGTAGACGTCAACTGGTTGCACAGCCTTTATAAAAGAATTGAAAGAAGTATTCAATGCAATTCAAAGACACTAGACCTTGCTGAGCAGCTGACACATTACCCTCAGACCAATCCGGGTTCAAGGGGTAAATTTCACTTTGAACCCTGACACACATCCAACCTCAAAGAACCAATGCAACAAAGGTTGACCTGTCAAATGCTTTGTGTTGCCCCCTCATGCCTCACATCTTCTGTTGAAGTTGCACTTGACACAGAGGAAATAACCATTTAATAGTCTTTTTTTCCTTCTTGTAAAACCAATTGGAAATATCCCTGTAAATAAAATGCTGCTTGCACTGGCTTTTCACACTGGCATTGTCAGCCAGTTGTCTTTTTGAAGAATAGGTAGCTTCACAAAACTGGCTTTGTCACTTCTTGCTTGTTGCTGAAACTGTGTCAAGTGTAAGCCAGCATTTTATGAATAAGCAAATTAAGTTCCCAATAGTCCCGTCTGTACTTTTGTCTGTACTGTTTATTGCTGATTAGCAAATGTTAACATGCCAATATGACACATTTACATTTATATGATAAAATGATTTCCGTCCCATAGAAAATGAACACTGCAGCTCTTAAATCTTCACCTAGAGAATTCCATCAGCTGCTGGCATTGCCAATTTGATTTAATCAGCCAAACAGCAGTCGGAAATGCCATACACAGTGCAAAAAACTGTGGGCGATGGTCAGCCGCAGACACTCAACAACAACAGCCCAACATCACCTCACAGTCCACTGTTAGCTTGATGTGTCAGGGCTCTTAGATTTTTGACACTAGTGTTGAAAGTTGTTGTCTTACACCAAGACTGTGGCAGTTTGGTTTGGGTTGTAAGAGTGACTCCAACTATTCCAGCTCACAGGAAGAGGATCAGAGGACGTATAAAAACAACTGCTTCCACAGGGATGTGTCACATTCAGATGGGGGCCCTATTTTGCCCCGGCAAAGCATTGGTGCTGTGACATTCCTGAAATCCACCCTGGGAAAGGGGGCTCGGTTAAGGAGAGATATTTTTCACACCGAGACACAAAGCCACAGAGCGTCGGCCTCCGTGATTCACACATGAGGAGGAAAAGGGCTGAGTAATCACAATAATAACCACCATCATCCTGCCGTCTCGACAGTTGCTACTAACCGGGACCCCTCCCCCAATCAGTACACTAATACACAATCAGATCACTCGTCAAGATGAGACAATATTGCTGTTGAATCAGCTGTGCTGGTGCATATGTGTGTGCTGAGCATGCTAATTGTAGAGTGTTAGTAATCATCCATCTCTCAGCTAGTAATGGGGCAGGTTTTAGCAGGGCTTTTTACAGGGCCCGCTGGGAATTGACTGTACTGCCTTGTGCAAAGCTGGCTGTCGTGTGTGGTGTGTTGATAAAGACAGAGCAATCTGGATTGGGAGATTAGCTGTGGTGTAATGGACAGAGATGAAAACTGGATGTCATCTCTCTGCCCACCAAGTGCTTCCATTGGCTCAGCCCTCTGTGTGTGTGTGTGTGTGTGTGTGTGTGTGTGTGTGTGTGTGTGTGTGTGTGTGTGTGTGTGTGCGTGCGCACACGTGCATGCGCGTGCGTGTGCGTGCGTGCTGGCAGAGGGAGGTCAGGGGCGCGTCTGCCACGAGCTAAGAGAAGCCATCATCCATGACCTCATCCAAGGAAAAATCCCCCTCTCCTGCCTTCCTCTCCTCCCTCTTCTCTCCTCCAGCAGCTAAGCTTGGAGCGCTCCCTCTGCATTCCTGCTCTCTGAACAGCTCCCACACTGTCTCAAGGCTGCGGCAGGAGACAGGGAACACACAGAGTCACAGTGGGTGGACGGACAGACGGTGAGCAGCAGAGGGGAAAGTCTCGCTGAGGTCACGGGACCCCACTAATAGTCTGTGGGCTGCTTAGGGGGCCCAACGCGGAAGGGTGGGGGGGGAATGTAAATTTGTTGAGGAGTCAGAGAGATGAGGCAGATGAATGAAGAAATTCAAAAGAAGGGAAAATCATTGCTTTCAATTTTCCGGTTCTTGGTCATGGGCGTTCCATCATGCATTGAGCAGAGGGCAGGGTGTCACCCTGGACACCTTGCCAGTCTATCAAAGGGCTGTACATGTAGACAGTCCAACACATTCAAACACTAGCAGCGTGGTCGGTTGGTCGGTCCACCACTTTGGTCTAGACTGAAATAGGTTGGCATTTCAGATTTACTATTAACTATTGGAAGGATTGCCATGACATTTGGTACAGTGAAAGGTTATGCGCCAATCAAATCAGTGTTCTGTGAATATGTGTATATATCTGACACATTTCATGAGAGATAGAAAATGTCATTCTTGTTTTATGCTGGCGACACACGATAATTGGGCAAATTTTGGGTCTGATTCGCCCCCTGTGTTAACAATTCAAGGCAACAGTATAAGTGCTTGTTTATTGTCATCCATTTTTTTGTGCAACTATCAGACAACAACAGTCACATTTGATGACGCAAGTTTCTGTAAGATACCAGGTCCCTGGAATTGCCACTCTTGACTGGCTCTTCTGGTGTGTGCGTTCTTAAAATATTAAAAAGTGGTTACATCTGTCATTATGTCTTTTCTTTTAAAATCAGTTCAGATTTGAAAATCCTCCAGTGTTAGTGGTTCTTTGGAGGGACAGGAGCATTCCTCGCCTGCCTGTATATCAAATACACATATCTTAGGTATTTCTCCACATAGGAAATCCATCCACTCTTACCCAACAATCATTTCAGGATCAAACTGGAACAATAAAGATTAAAGTGTTTGCCTTGAGGGTGAGAGGTGGTGGTTTCAACAGCAGCCGACCACAAAGGAAACACAGTGAAGAAGAATGCCTGGAGCCCACTCCTTGCGGTAAGTGAAGCTGCCGCCTGCTCTGACATCCGTCTGCCTCTCCTTTGTCATAAGCTGTGGTGTCAGCCAGCTCAACTGGCCAGCACGCGTTGGCCTGATCCTCTAAAGCCACCATTAGGTGCACACGCACTCTGGGCGGATATGGGAGGAGTTTTTTATTTTTTATTTCAGAGAACTGCAGGGCATAATGTAAGTGGGTAGAGAAAACAAATGAGTCAAGCATGCAGTCATCCAGTCTTCCTGCCTGTTTGCGGGCATGCTGTTGTTTGTGTGTGTGTGTGTGTGTGTGTGTGTGTGTGTGTGTGTGTGTGTGTGTGTGTGTGTGTGTGTGTGTGTGTGTGTGTGTGTGTGTTTTTTTTTTTATAGCTCATGTGTATGTGTGGCAATGGTGATGGTGATTAGGGGAATGGTCAGTTACATCCAGTTTCTTCCCTTGCCTCCTCTTTTCTTCTCTTCCTTCCTTTCTCTTCCTGCCTCTTAACCTCGTCCCCTCTTAACCCAACCCCAGTCTCTCTCTCATGGCTCTAACTCTCTCTTCTCCTCTTACCCAGTATGTAATGCGATGCCACCATCAGCCTCCTTGGGGCCTAAATAGACCTCAGTGAGAATTTAATAGTGTGACCATGATACATAACAAGTGTCTGTCCAGCAGGGTGACATCAGCAGAGGGGAATCTGCTGGTATCCCCGCCCAACTCCTGCTGGCATCAGGAGCAAGTGGAGAGGGACAGCACTGAGCAGCGCTGCACTACTAACATAGAAAGCAGCAGTGTTGAGCAGGGGCAGACCTGGGTTCCTAAGCAAATTGTAACCTCAACCTTTTTCAATCAAATCTCCCCTTTAAGTTATAATCCTTAAGGTTTTAATTATCTAAAAAAGCATTTGCGATATGGCTCACATTCAGTGAATTTACATTCTTAAATGCAAATACATTACAGTCGTCTGGATTCAAATTGCTTACCCACACAGCAGCAGATTACAGTGACTAATGCATGCACAAACCAGATGTGGTTCAGTAGACTAGCGGTTCCTAAACTTGTGTTACTTATGGATGGAATTATAGTGAAAGTAATTATTCCCCTTTTTGCTGGGGACCCTCCTGGGACTCCCTCAAGGACCGTTGAGGGTCCCCAGAATCCACTTTAGGAACCACTGCATAGACAACATGAAACATGTTTTTTTCATGTGTCATTTTGAAAGGAATTGTGTGACCCGTATTATTAAAACCCTGTTACCACCACCACTAACCAAAGTAACGTCAAAGTAACCATGACTGACAAGTGAGCTTAAAGCTGCAGACACACTGACCAGACGGCCAACCCTTGGCAGAAAAGGCATTTGGACTGATCAATCTCCCCGAGTTGGTTAAAAAAGTGCTTCGGAACACACCAAAGCAACGAGACATAATACGTCTCCATAACAGCAGGCGGCGCTAATCTGTATTGTCGGGTCTGGTTTCTCCGGAAATTCAAAGACCAACTGTCATGGCGGCTTGTTCAGAAAACAGTCTCATGTTGTACTAAAATAGTTCACCGAAACGTGTTTCTGAAAACCTTTTAAGCGAGAAATAGGCCATGCAGTTGTTGAATCTGTCTTCATTTCAGATCAACAAAGGTCAGTTTAAAAGATTTGTCAGATTTTGGGAGAATCTAGTCACGCTCATTGCACTCCCCGTTTCCAGGTTAGCACTCTACCAATCAGATGGGTCATTTGTGTCCGACTGCCGGAGGTGCCCGGCCCGCCGATTATACATGTCAAATCGGCCAAAATTAAGGCCGACGGGCAGTGGCGTAACGAGCCAACACCGGGCCCCTAAGTAGGATTATCAAGGCGGGCCCCCCGACTTCAGCACGTGATGATGGCGCAATGTCCACGAGTAGGCTACCATCAATAGGACAGGATAGGATCATAGAGACACAGCATATAAGAAATGAGATGACTGACAAAATCAGGAGTAGCCTACGCGCACCACAACAATAACAACAAAAACACTGGTGAATGCGCACCATAACACAACACAAAAACACACAAGGGCGGTCCCTCCAGGATTTCGTGGACTTTTTTTTTGATTGTTGCGGCCAAATGCCTGATTTTACAATAAAAGTTGCGATGTCTTTTGTATGTTTGTTGCAATGAAGTTGCAGAAGACAGTGAAAGTTGCAAAAAAAGTTTTTTGTATAGTTCTTGTACAAGGAAACTTGTTTTGGGGAGAATAATAATTATTACTATTAATTAATTACTCTGGGCTGAGATTTCCTAGGAACTTTAGCAAAAAGGCTCAGGATGCTGCAAATGTTGGTATAATATGAAAATGGCTGGTGGATTTAAGACAAAAAGTTATAATTTATTGAATGAATCATGAATTTAGGTCATCCTGTACGTCTCATCTCCGGTTTTTCCTGCATCCACCGTGTGTGATTTTGTGTGTGTGTGTGTGTGTGTGTGTGTGTGTGTGTGTCAGTCGCGGGGGGAACTCAGCAGCCCCGCCCGCTGCAGAGATCAGACAGGATGTAAACAGCAGCAGCTTTTAGTGACTTTAGAGTGAAAAAACGTTACCGCGTACATTGATGTTAAAATGTTTACAGGTTGGCAGGACGGTCTGAAATGTTCTGCACGGTCTTTCTTTGTACGTTTTGTTGTAAATATGAGATGTTCGAGTCACACACGTGAAGAGAACGGTCTCTGAAACAAGGAAATGAATTGGCCCGTTCTCACTCTCGCTTGGTCAGTGGCCAAATGCGATAGGGGGCCACGGCTGTCAATCAATATCTTCCAGTCACACGGTCCCCTGATTGGTCCGGGCCCGGAAGCACCGCTTACCCTGCTTACCGATAGTTACGCGTCTGCCGACAGGCCCTCGGACAGACAACGTCACGGGACACACCGAACAGACACTGACCTCGCCAGACTGTCCAACGGCCGATTATCGGCTTGGTGTGTCAGCACCTTTAGAGGTGCTTAAGCTGATTTTCTTTACTTTTGAGTGAGTTAGGCTAACTATCTCCCCCTGCTTACAGTCTTTATGCTAAGCTAAGATAATTCACTCCCGGCTCTAGCTCCATTGTTAAGGCCCAGACATGATAAGTTCTCTCTTATGTCTCTTGGCAAAAAGGCGAATAAGTGTATTTTCCAAAATGTCAAACTATTATATTAATGGTGCGTCCAAGCAATCAGGGTATAGATATAAAGGCTGACTGATAAGATACATTAAGGTGTTCCTGGCAGCCCTCTGAGTCAGTGGTCATTTTATCAGTAGTCAATATTTTTTCCTTGTAGCTTTTGGTGCAATGGTTAAAAAAAATGTTTGAGGTTAAGAGCTGAGCCTGATGAAGTAGTGGAGAGAGTGAGCATGACTCAAGAATGAGCCGTTTTTAATCTAACAAATGAGGGGTGTTGGTCAGTAAGTAAATATCTTCTAAATAAATGAAAAATTAAGTTTCATTACTTAATATTTTTTTTCCATTTGCAGGCTGCAGGGATCTATGTGGCTTCCTTTGCACTAACAGCGA
Organism: Sander vitreus; assembly: GCF_031162955.1. Taxonomy (NCBI): domain Eukaryota; kingdom Metazoa; phylum Chordata; class Actinopteri; order Perciformes; family Percidae; genus Sander; species Sander vitreus. The sequence goes on along the minus strand of NC_135864.1, from coordinate 22,019,296 downwards.
GACTGCCTCTGAGCACGTGTCAGTTTTAGGGGTAGAAGGAAGAAGAAGAAAAAGGAGACAGGAAAAGGATGAGGAAATGTAGGAGGGAATAGGGGTGTAATGAGGACAGGAATAAAGAAAATACAGAAGGTATAGTTCACAGGAACTGAAGGGTAAATCAAGCAAAGGACCGGAATAGGAAGAGTGAGAGCTATAATGGGCAGTGACAGAGTGACAACTCTCCTCTAACTCCTTAATCTTTTTACCCACATGCAGGCGAAGACAAGTCTGCACCCTCTTAAGTAGAAGTTCTCACCTTGACCCATTCTCTATCCTCTCTTCGTCTCTCGCTCCCCCTCTCATGTTGCCACGTCGACCTTATCTCTCACTCCTTCTCTTCATTCCTGTCATCCTCGTTGCCCTCCTCCTCTTCGGCTGTTCTCACCGTGTAAATGGGACAACACAGACTGTACTGTACAACACACTGATGGCATTGCAGCCTCTTTTTGTCATGCGGCAATAAATATGTTGCTGTTATCACTTCATCAATCAGGCCTGAGTGGCACATTGAGGCCGTGTCGGCCCTTCATTTTGATTTTACATCAGCATCATGCAAACACATTTGATTTTGCCAGAATAACAAATTGTGTACTTTAACATCTAAAGCAGATTCTGACAATCATACACACACTCATTAATTTCAGGTAATAATGTGTTCCTGTTGATGATATAGATCCGGTCAGAAAATAATTATATTTCCAACTGTTGCCGTGCGCACTTCCATATCAGTGTGGAAACTACCCATTGTTGGCCCTCAGCAGGGCAGGAAGCACCTTTCACAACAAACTCACCCTCCTCATACTGATTCAATCCAATACAACCACTGTAGCATCTGATTACTCAAGTGTATTTGGCAATGTATGAGGACAACAGAGTGGTTTACTTTGCTAATGGATCTTTTCATAAAAGCTTTAGAGAGAAATATTAGGCGGCTGCAACTATGCAACATTATCAGTTCCACCCATAAGCTGCACTGATACAGATCATCAGCAAAAGCAGCTGATTCAACTGTAACGGCTTTACATTGGTGGTTGGCATGAGGCAAACAATCTCCAACATACATAATGTACACTTAATTTCCCAAAGGTTATATCTTTAAAACATTATCACTCTAATTTAAAACTGTTTATTGTTACTAATTATAATGTGTATCACAAAATGAGTTGAAAAAATAAAAGTCTTTTATATTTCAGACAATGCACCTACAGTAAAAAGAGTTGAGGCGAGCACACCTTGATGTTAACAACTGCTGCCAAAAAGGAATCGCACACAATAGCAATCTTGGTACACCGGCAATTCCCACAGAATGTGGCACACAATGAGATGTGCCACTTCCAGTGAGTTTTGGCCAACCTGCAAGGAAATGCCTCCTGAGCTGTGGAAATATCCTCTTTGGAGTCTCTCTAGGAACATTCAAGAACACTCAGAAGGCGAGGACGAGCGACAGCGGAGCCGTTACTGTGACCCTACAAGGAAAATTCAGGAGTGGTGCAGCGCTGATGCCTGATGATGATGGGCAACCATGCTGGACATTATTTCCTGGCTGTGGTCCACCAGTCCACTGAGAAACAGAACGCAGCAAACTCCCTTCTCTCTCAGCATTCCGGCTCTTTGGTGGCCATCAGGCCCGGGAATAGCAGCTATGTGAGCATGACTGCACGGCACTATTTCTGTGTGCTCTGCTACTTGACATTGAGAGGCCGGGATTAGGTGGCTCCACTACTGTAAATGACTAGCCCCCGTCACACATACAAAAACACATACACATGTGTGTGCTTTTGCAAATACACTCATATACATAGGTACCACGTATGAAATCCAGTGACAAATACAGAATGGAAACTTAGCCACGTTTAATTGAGAAACCATTGTCGTCAGCATATTGTTACTATCCGCTAAAAAAACATATCTCCAAAAAAAAATTTTTAGTTAATAAAAACAGGTCTGTTTTCAGCTTTGTGACAACCATTATTTTTCAGATCAGCCAAAGGGTTTCTGAACATTATTCTTCTCTCAAAAACTACTACTTTTTTTAACCTGTCCATTGTGAGTCATACAATGTTATAGGAGTGTGATGCAACTCTTTAAAGAAGAATGCGATTTTTCTCAAACCATAAAGGGATCTCAATCTTTCAGTTTACCTAAGGAAAAAAAATAAGAAAAAAAATCCTCAAATTTGGAGATACATACATTTCATTGGACAGCGGCAATATGTTAATATCTACGATACAGGCCTCCACTATAATATTGTTTTTATCAATGGGAAAGAATTGCTTGCCTCACATTGGTAGACAAATAAAGTATTTTGAATTGAATTGAACATATCTGCCAAGCAGTGAGTTCATCTACTAAAAATGCAAACTGAGCGCTTATGTATGAGAAAGTTAAACGCTAAACTGCTGTTTTTTTAGTTGCTCAAAATATGAGGAGTGCTAAGTCCTACATCAGGTACCACACCCTTATGGTTCAGCTGAACATCTGTCTTCAACTACCATTCCCCAGTGTGAACATATGAGTCTGACAGTATCTTGTTTATTTACTATATATAGAAAGTATGGGAATCTAAGCCACAAACAGGGTTGAAAACGATACCATAGCAAACATGTAAACACTGCTGTTTTGCTGTGGATTTTTGCTTGTAATGGTTCCATTAACCCCTGCAACCCACACAGACCCACACACGCAGTGTCGGTGTAACAACATCCGCGTAGGAGGTGACTTCAAGGGGTGACTAACGTTTGGCTGGGTCTTAGCCTGCCTTTGAGTCCAGCTGGGTCTTTTCTTACCCCAATTAAACCTGTGTGCGGCATACATGACTGCATTGTTGCATCCTGCTGGTCTCTCTGAACTCTGTAGCATTCAGGGCTGGTTGTAGGTCTCAGATGTTATACTTGGTGGTGTGTCTTTGAACATGACTTCTGTTGGCTGTGTGAGTAATTGTGTGCGGCGTTGTGGCATCATGTGTTGTGGCTGAACAGGTGTTCTGCTGCCTGTATGCCGCACATCTGTTCCCCGTGGCTCAGTACGTACACACAGCGGTAAGTGAGTCCTGACCGCACTCGTTATGATTGATCTGTCAGTGAGACTGATGATGCTGTTGTCAACACGTGAAACTGATAATGTCTTCTTTTACAATTTGGTCCAAAGAGAAAGGCCTCTGGGAAACATATTCATTCCAATGGCAATCATTTGTTTAAGAGTATAATTGGGGAAAGAAAATTGTGATTAAACATTGATATCCACTTTGCCCGGCCTACCCATATAACCAGATTTAAAAACATAGTAAAGGGCTTTCTGACTCATCCACACAGCACTGACTAAAAATATTTGCCTTTTGAGCACTGAACATAATAGCACTAATGGCCAGGATACAGGTGCTTTGGTTAAAAAGTCAGAGACAGGGGAAATCTAAATATTATGTTTACTATAATTACAGCTCCTGAATGTCCAAAAGAACGCTCTGGTGTTATCATTAATGCGTGGTCCGACTCAGGAAGTGAACCAAAGAGTAAAAATAAAACTTGACCTTTACTTAATTACTAACTGATCTGCCAGTACAACATCTGAAACTCCTATTAATGCTAAATGAAGTAAAAACTACACGAGTCAAAAAAATCTGATAAGTCTTTTTTTAATTTGCTCTGGAAAAAAAAAAAAAAAAATCACATAAATAAAAATCACTTCAAAACTGCAGGACAGGATTTGAAAGGGTGGAACACTTGAATTCACATTTTGTTTTTGCTTGACAGCTTAACATAGATCTGACAGAGTTTCTCTTCTAATGATGGTAAGACAACATATTCATACCAAATTCTTGCTACAGTGCATTTGATATTTGACTCCCTTTTAAAGGTTTCTTTACATTGCAGTTGCTAAGTTTTTATGTTACCTTTACTCAATACATAGCAAGTGCAACGCATCGTTAATGACAGGCATTGATCTGATCTTATAACATTGAGACAGAACACTAAGCCGGAGCTGGAAGAGCAGCCCCTGCCCCATTACTACCACTGGTGTGCCTTTGAGCACGGCCATGAACCCTCAACTTCTACAGAGGAGCTGCTGATTGGCTGACAGATCCAACTGGTTGCAGCCTTCAGGTGTGAATGAGTGTAACTGTGTGAGTGTGAGTAGGGCGTTTCTGAAAAGCATTGCTCTCAATGAAACTAACCTGAATTTAAAAAAAAGAAAACCCCGATCCTGTCTATTCAACGATCAATTTTTTTAATCACAGTGCTATTGATCATCTACTGAGTGCCAAACTTAAAGCCAGAAATCAGATAGTTATGCATCATATCTCTTTCCATGAAATGCTGAATGTCTCAAGGAGCTTCTGCATCGTTTGCTTTTCTGTTTCATAAATAAATATCGTTCCAATAAGAAATATAAAAACAACTGTAACATCATTATTTTAAAAATGGCTGAAGGTGGTTAAAGTCTCTATAAATACAGTTAGCTTAAATAAATAAATTAAAATTATAAATATACCGTTTACTGTACACAAAAAAAAACAAAAAAAGATGGACTTGTGCAGGAAAATACAAAATGCTTTTGTTAAAAAACTTGTTCAGTTCAGTCTGAAACGACCTCTTTTCACACAGTCAAGAAGCAGCACAGAGTCTAGACATGTTCCTTCTTCTCCTTCTCCTTCTTCTTCTTCTTCTTCTTCTTCTTCTTCTTCTCGTTCCCTCCTCGTGCTCGTCACATCTCCAGTCCATCCTCTGGGCCGTTAGTATTCCAGTTTCAGGTGAGCCCGCTTTCTTCTGAGGCCTTCAGGAATATATTCACCTGCCCATTTTTACATCTGAACATTTGGCAGAGGGTCGAGGCAGACGACAACCTCTGTTCCCTTCTTCATGTACGATCGTTTCCCTCTAGGACCTCCATTCGCGCTTCACTTCTCTTTTTCTATTTTGAGGTAGAATTTCCACATCTTTGCCTAAGACGAAGAAAAGAGGGATAGGCAAATGAGCAAAACCTTGTTTCATTTGTTTCATTTCAACAAAAATTAAGACGTTTGTCAGCGTGTTTGTTTGTAACCATGTTCCTCACTACTCACCTCTCTTTGTCTCTTCAGTGGTTGGACGCTAACCCTAATTTGACCTTCTCTTCATTCTCTACATCATACGCTCCCCGCTTGTGAAACCTGTAATAAACAAAAGAAAAAAAGGAGCTTGTTCAGACTATTTTCTGTGTCTATCTATGACAAGTATCGGCTAACTCTCTAGAAAAGCCCTTCGTGTGTGTGCAGTGTGTGTTTGTGAGTGAATCTCGTGTGTGTTTCGCTTACCTAAGCAACAATAAAAGGGCTATGATGGTGAGGCAGACGGACGACAGCACCACCGCCACCACGGCCAGAGCTGTGGTGCGGTTGTAGCCTTCCTGAGGCTTCTCCAAGGGCAATGTGAAAAACTGACACCTCTCCCCAGAGTAACTCGGATGGCACCTGCAGACCGGACAGAGAGGGAATGGGTTGAGAGGTTAATAATTTGGTGGATCCCGAGCGGTGGAGGTGGTGTGCGGATAGATGCAGAGCTGATACTTACACACAGGATGGGGCATGGAGGCCCCTCAGGTACTGGCAGGTGCCGTGAATGCAGAAATCTTTATACTTCTTCAGGCAAGGATCCCTCTTCAGCCCCTTGCCTTTCCCCCTCTTTCTTCCCTTTGCTCTCCTTCTCTTTCCTTCAGTGCTTTCAGTCTCCAGGATGGCAGACGGGTCTTTGGGTTTGCTTACCATGGCAACTGAACCAAAAACAGAACAACAAAACGATTACATTTTATTCTCTCTAGCAAGTGAAACAGCGGTGAGAACCTTTATGAAAATGACAAACTCCCTTACTTCGTGGCAGTTCCCCATAGTCTCCCGACATGCCGCCTTCGTACTCGTCTTCATAATAATAATCTCCGTACTCCTCGCCATCCTGACCATTCTCCACTGTTGTAGCACTCACGCTTCTGCTCTCCTCCTCCACGCTCCTGTCTTTGGTCGTGTCCAAGTTGATAACAGTTGTGTGCCGCTGCCTGTCGCTCTCATACCTGTCAACTGCAGCACCACTGGCCGGTCTGGACACCACTGGAGGAGAGAATAAGAGTGTTTGACATGTTAAAACTGCATGTAAGTTTGGTTTGATACAGTTTTTCATAGAATAGACCCCAAAACACCTCCGAAACTCTTCCTCTGAGGGACGATCAGTGCACACAGGTTAGTGTGCCAAGGTGGGAGGACCTCTGAGGGCAAGTTGAAACAAGTTCTGCATGTATAGGGAAGCTCCAAGCAGAATGTTTGGCTTTCAGTGCAATCATGCTGATCCCTGTTGAGAAATGCACACGCTCAGATGCAGAGCATGGTCCTTGAGGGTTTGTAGGTATTCACTGCCTTGCTCAGGAGCACTTAGGCAGAGTGGAAGCTGGCCAAAAGTTGGGCTTTAACTAGAAAGGCAGGCCCTCCCTTAGAGGGGCAGTTTAGATTTGTTGGGCTTGAAAGGTAAATGTAGTGGGGAGGGCAAATAGAAGTTGGCATATACTCTCTGTGTCTCATACACACACACGAAATGCATGGACAGACAGTTAGCTAATGTCAGGCAAGAATATGAGTTAAAAATAAATGTATCTAGTTACATAAAGCATGCTCTAAAATAGAGAGATGACCCCATTAGCTCCCGAATAGCCTGGCATCATGAAAACCGTTGCCTTAAAGGTTATGAAGTTTACAAGACATGTTACAGCCCGGTCCGGCCATGCTGGAGAGGTTTACGCCGATAGGCTGGTCAAGAAGAGACGGTGTCGCACAGATAGACACAGAAAACTAACGTCAAACATAATCATGTCACTCAACAGAGGAAGAAATTGTTATCTTACATGAGCGCACATTAAAACTCACCCAAGGCGTGAACGAGTAAGAGCACAGCACTGAAAATCCTCATGATGTCAAAACGTCCAGTGATTTTTCGGGTGGGAAATATGATCATCTACAAGTTGTATTCCTTCCAGTTGTTTTCGGTTCTAAATATTCCTTCCTTTTCGCTTTTTTTTTTTTTTGTTTTTTGTTTTTTCTCGGTGTGTTTGTAACCTTTTCGCGTTACTTCAGAGCATTGGTGCGTCCCTGATGTTCCAGTGAGAGGAGCGGAGTGAAAGAGCGTCCGGACAGAGGCTCCGCGGTATTTATGGCCTCTTCTCACCACGCCTACACATGCTGCTCAGTGCATAAGGTAGCCCACTACTGTTTGAACATAGGAGACAGACATACACTGTACAAAGTGTTATTACGAATATATTACCACTGCATTCATTAATCATTATCATTCATCACTTTGGTGTGGAATAGCCTACTGCAGTATGTAGGCTAGGGACACTTTACATTCAAATGAAAATGACTCTGATGGTCACAATGGTAGGCATTACTATAAGGTAGACTATTACTATTTAAGTATGCTAGATGTGATTTGGCCTACTATTACAGTAATGTAGACTACACCCTGTAGTGTTTCCGTGGAAGTTGATGACAATTCATTCTATAGTTATTTTAGCAATGATATAGGTTAATATGTGTTATTCCCATCTTAAAGCTTTAACCTAGGCCTAACTGAAGTGCTTTTGTCTTTTAAAGCACTGACTCTCGTTTCTATCAGCCACAGTGTATGTTGCCCTATTTACTCTAATTATGATTCTGATTTTTTTGAAAGAGTTTTGCAAGTATTTCTAGTTTCCCTTTGTATTTGTTGGATAGATAGATAGATAGATAGATAGATAGATAGATAGATAGATAGATAGATAGATAGATAGACAGACAGACAGACAGACAGACTATCAAAACAAATAGACCTATAATAAATATGCAAATAGTTCCCAAATTGTGCGCCTTTTTATTTGTGTTTATATTTTACTATTTGACTTTTAATTAATCATTATTTGAATCACTTTTTTTATCCATTTACTCACAATTGCAGTCTACCATATGGCTCTAGGGACTCAGTGTTGTTGAATCCAGATGTGCCCAGTGTCTAGACACACATAAGTGTAAGAGTGCAAAGTTGCCCTCACACAAATACAATAATTACAGTGATGTTGAAAAATGGTGGGCTAACACTACCAATAATACGAAAAAAATAATAACAACTGCAAGGTCTAAAGGGGAATGGTGAATTTATTTAGGCCTATAAATAATAAATGCACCTTGTTAGAGGTTCAAAAGGCAAAAATAACGCACAGCTTGTCTGCGCCACCACGTGGTGGAAATGGGAACTATACACCACACCTGCTCTAAATTTACTGGAGAAGACTGCAATGGGACTTGTTTGGAGTTGTAAAAGGAGGGGCCAGAAGTCACTAATCGGTTTGCCCATTATATCGAATTATCTTGTCAAGAGGAAGCCCTGAGATTAAGAATAATTAGGCTACGCATTATTTAGAGAACTTTGTTTTCATAATAAAGTCTTAACGAAATGTTGCTAGTGTCCGATTTGGAAAGTTTGGAGTAAGATAAGCATGACCACATTATTCAGATCAAATAATCAGACTATTTAGACAGATCAAACTAGTATGAAGCATCACTGAAATACTGCTATTAAATTATATATAATACACAATATACTGATGTTCTTTAATATATAACATCACACATCACATAAAACAATATAAAACATAAAGTACGTGAATCTACTTTTTGTATCCTAGTCTTTTTTTTCTAGTTCAGATTTTGGTACACTGCAGCACTGACCACAATGAATGTGATCAACAGTCTGCACTTCACACTGAGGCCAACAAGAGAAACTGAGCTGATACCTGGATGGAGAGATGGGTGGAGAGTTATATTGACCAACACTTTGTTATATATATATAGTAGGCTACTTGTATTATTTACACTGTACTTTTCCTACAGTGACGTGTCTTAATGTCTTCAGGCCTTTAGTGCTCGCTCGAGTGGGTCAAGGCCTCAAGATTAGATTAGCAGGAGAGGATTTTTCCTTGTCTTCTGCGCCACACGCTCCAGTCCAGTAGGTAGTGGTAGTGCACCTGTAAACTGACTTCCTAACCGCCAATAACTCCAAAGAAAAAGAATAAGGTTTCCCACAGCGTGCGTGTTCCGTTGGCTTTGGTGTGGTCACGTGAATTCTCGGGGAGAGGGGGGGACAAACATGGCCGACGAGGCAGGGGAGGTAAACACAGCTGTTGAGGATGGCGAAGCAAAACAACAGCTAGATGAGCCCGAAGTTTTGGAAACCGCGCCCGACTGCGAGTCCGGCGGCAGCGACGGGCAGGAGCGGACAGAGAAGCCAGCTCCGGCGGCGGCAGAGAGCAGCTGGTCGGCTCCTATTCTGTCTCTGGCTCGGAAGGCCACGGAAACTATTAGCAGCGGGGTGAGCTACGCTGCTGCCCCGAGAAATCCCTCACAAGGATCCGCTGCGAGCTCCCCGACGGAGAGGGAGTCCGAAAATGATCTCAACAACACTTCAAAAAAGCTTCCAGGTAACGTCAGGGTGGGACTATTATAAACCTTTGACTCTCAATCTGACCTAACGCTAGTTAAGTTGTAAAACATTGCAGCCATAAAGTCCGTCTAAGTACTTCCTATTGGAAGCTAATTGTCAACTGTCTGGACACACATTAATTCAAGAGCAAAATAGTGACCGTGCACGAGATCACGCTGCATGACACTACATTGTTTATTCTGCATATTAAGGACACAATCTTGCATGCCATCTCCTCCAAGACTGAGCTCATAAAAAAGTTCAGTGCTTTTTCTGTGCCTTTTATTCTTTACAGTTCTCTCCCCCAAAGACCCCATGGCAATAGAAAGATCCAACCTCCTCAGCATGATGAAGCTGAGCATCAAAGTATTAATTCAGTCCTCCTTGAGTCTGGGCCGGACGCTGGACTCGGACTACCCTCCCCTGCAGCAGTTCTTTGTCGTCCTGGAGCATTGCCTCAAACATGGGCTGAAAGGTGAGACAGTCCACGAGGCTGACCTTTTTGAACCGAATTAGTTTTTATTTAGATTCAAATCCATGTCAATGACAAAACAAGCAACAATGACTTTTCATTTATTTATTTTTTTCAGCCAAGAAATCCTTCATTGGTCACAACAAGTCCATATGGGGACCTTTGGAACTGATTGAGAAGTTGTGTCCAGAGTCTGTTAACATTGCCACAAGTGCCAGAGACCTGCCCGGCATTAAGTATGCTATTGCAAACAATTTTCCAACACACCTACAATGTAAGACATACTATAAACTCTTTTGGTTGTTAAATTGTACGTTTATTCTCTTTTTCAGGACCGGCTTGGGGAGAGCAAGGGCATGGCTGCATTTAGCGCTCATGCAGAAGACAGTAGCTGACTATATGAAAGCTTTACTGGACCGCAAAGACCTCCTGAGGTTAGTAACCAGGATTAGTTATGTAGGCTTAATATAGCCAGTATTGTATAGTAGAATATTGACATATTTACGTGTCAGTTAACAGTTAATTTTCTACACTTCCAATGTATTCTTTTTCTCTCCATACCCCTCCTTCGATGCCCTCCATGACTGTCTCTTAGTGAGTTTTATGACTCTGGAGCATTGATGATGGAGGAGGAGGGGGCAGTGATTGGCGGACTGCTGGTGGGCCTCAACGTAATTGACGCTAACCTCTGTATTAAAGGGGAGGATCTTGATTCTCAGGTGAGTGCCGACAGGTTTTGTAGGCCTACACATCGCAGCTGTCGCACTTCATGTTCTCTTCGAGAAACAAATCCTTTAGGATACACAGTGATCAGTTTTTCTTTCCTATCCAGGTGGGAGTCATCGACTTTTCCCTTTATCTGAAAGACCCTGCCAACAGTGAGACTCCGAAAGAGTGAGTGTCTGCTTTCAGATAGACTGAGCATCTCACATCCCCTGCTTTTTTTTTTTTTATCATGTTTTGAACTGATATATGTTCTTATTTTAGTTTGAACTCTACCCCTGGCATGATGATGATGATGATGATGAATTCCAAGCAGACCAAATGCACAGTTGTATTCTTTCTCTCTTAGTGATGCCAAGATGACGGCCATATTGGATCAGAAGCACTACATTGAGGAGTTAAATCGTCACCTAAGTGGCACCGTGACTGACCTTCAGGCTAAGATGGACTCTATAGAGAAGACCAACAGCAAACTTGTAGAGGAGGTCAGACATACACTGTGTGTGACCTGTTGTGTTAAAGAATTTCTAATAAGGTAAGAAGTTCCACTCTCTCGATACTTCGGCTTCTGAACTGGTTGCAGTTCCACCAGAGTTCCATATAGGGGGCGCTCACAGGCCAGTGCAGAATGAATGGGACTCTATGGAGCTATACCCCTCAAAATCCACTTTTCTCAGGATATCATTTTTTGTCTAGTAATTTGAATGTTGCATTTGAAAGGGGAGGCTAAGAAAATACACACTGCTGGGTGTTAGATTTTTTTAAAGTGGCTTTTTTGTTCTAGAAAGCCTTTTAAAATGTCTTTGACGTCATACACATATACGGCCAGAGATACTGCTTTAGGGCAAGCTCTGAGTCGCTTCCTTTGTTCTCTCGAGGCGTCGACAACACGGCTGACAGGTTAGCCTCTCCCTGTTAATACACGTGCTAGAAAGAGGTTTGCTAATGTTTTTAAGACCACGCCGAAATCTTCACTCTGACATTCTGGTTCCGCTTCGGATGCCGTAAAGCGGGATCTCTGGTCGTAATCTGTCCTTCACTGACCAATCAGCATTCATTAGCAGAATGCTAGCGTGTTATGGGCAACAACGACTCAACCTGTAAGAAATCGAAAGGACACAAGTACTCGTTCATTCAACTTTCGACCTATAATCCATGTTGAACTTGCAAAAACTACAATCAAATCTGAGATTTCTCAACGACAATCAGGCGAAAGAGACAAATTTAGCCGTGTAGCTCCATAGAGTCCCATTCATTAAGCACTGGACCGCGATCACCACCAGTGGAACTCTGGTGGAAGTGCAACCAAATTCGGTACAATGGGGCTGAATAGGGAGTGGAACGGCTTTCCGTAGACAGGCTTTGGTTGTGTGATTGTGCTCGTACTTGGTGGGTGTGACACATTTTGTTACTGCTCCAGTCGTCTCTCAAAAGCAAGACCGCCCAATTTGGGGCCCGTGCTCCTTTTATTTTTTGCCCGCCGTGGCAACTGACATGCTTATGCTTATTCTCCTCTTATTTTGAAAGTGCTGTAAATTCCTAACCGTGATGACTACGACACCCACATTTTATGCAGCTAAAAAGTACTTAATCTGAGTTTTACGGCAATGTAAAGCACAGTGCTGTTAAACTTCCCTATTTACTTACATACGTAAGTTTTATCTATGAAGAATTACAGTAATCAACATTTATTTTTGGCCCTTGGCCTTCCATCCAGATACATTTTGGCCCTTTA